>NC_066553.1:8160029-8285029 GCF_024679095.1 Eriocheir sinensis
ATGTTAGTATCTTTACTGAGGCGAATGACAAAAATAATTCATAGGCTGCGAAACTGAAAAGGCGAAGGCTGCGTGCGTGGAGACATGATTGAGGTTTATGAGTAGATGAAAGGGTTAACAGAAATGGCGTTAGTAAGAGTCACTTTGGGTTATCACATCAAGTATTTCTAAAGGTCAAAGAGGGAATCAATTGGGTTCTAATGAGTGGTTCTTTAGGTTCACGGTACAGAAGAAGAGTCAGACTATCACCAGGGTCATAAAACTACCTCTGGAAATGCCCCAAACTCGTAGGAAAGCCTCGTCAAATAGGTGAACTTTGGAGACGAAATGTTTAGTAATATGGCCCTTAGAGTCATGTACTACGTAGAAGAGTTGGAGAGAATGTGCAGACTGCGTTGGAGAAACTCTGATTTAATGCAGGCTTTGGCAAGAGTGAATTTAAGAGTAGTTTGCCTGACGCCAGAACAGACTTAGGCTCATGAGGTAAGTGCCGATATGACAGATAGGTTCAAGGCAAGGTTAGATGCATTCATAGATGGAGAGAGGATAGATGGGGTTAGGCTTACATACAAGAGCTTTCCTGTGTAGGGCGACCACTTGCAAACTCCTTATACGTCTCTCTGTGTGTGTGTGTGTGTGTGTCAATGGCGCATATGCTATCACACGAAGACATAACACTTGTACGTAGATGTGTGTGTGTGTGTGTGTGTGTGTATGTTGGGAACGTGCAGAGACGTGAGTTATGAAAGCATTGCCTAATATTACTCCTTTGACAGACCGTGTGAGTGTGTGTATGTATGTATGTGTGTGTGTGTGTGTGTGTGTCCGTCACTGCACTCTAGTTACCTCGCCTGCAATACCACTTGGCAGTAATATATTTCACTGGGAAAATATGGAGATGGTGAAGGATGAGGAGGAGGAAATGGCTTTGAAGGAAGAAAATGCGCAACACAGTAGATATGAACAGAGATAAGGAGGAAAAACTAAATACTAGGAAGAGGAGGAGGAGGAGGAGGAGGATAAGGCGGAGGGAGAGAGAGAAGAGACACATTAATGGAATAACTTTTCTTACGTGCAATTACTGTCACTAAATATTTTTTTTCTCTCTCTCTCTCTCTCTCTCTCTCTCTCTCTCTCTCTCTCTCTCTCTCTCTCTCTCTCTCCTTCTTTTTCTTCCTTTTCATTTTCCTCTTACTCTTTTTCTTAATTTTCTACTTTTTCTTCGTCTTCCTCCTCGTTTTCCTCTTCTTCTTCTTCTTCTTCTTCTTCTTCTTCTTCTTCTTCTTCTTCTTCTTCTTCTTCTTCTTCTTCTCCTCCTCCTCCTCCTCCTTCTTCTTCTTCGTCTTCTTCTTCCCATCCATCCGTCCTTCACCTAACTACCATTCGTCACCACCACCACCACCACCACCGTCTCTTAGCTGTCAGCATATGTAATATTTATAGATACACTCACCGTCAGCACGTGATATCAGCATTAAAACGTCAGCATTGAGTAGTCAGCAGTGTGTGTGTGTGTGTGTGTGTGTGTGTGTGTGTTAGAGCAAGCATTACCTTTTTTAAATATATTTCATCTGTCCTCTTAAGAAATCCTAGTGTGGTGGTTGTGATGGTGTTTTTTGGGGCATGTGTCTGGTTGTGGTGGGGGTTTGAAGGAGGGAGAGGATAATGGTATGCCCCGCTTTGAGTAGTAGTAGTAATAGTAGTAGTAGTAGAACTTTTTTTTTTTTTTTTTGCAATTGTAGTAGGAGTAATAGTAGTGGCAGTGGTAATGATAATAGTAATTGCTGTCATTCTTTTTATGGTAGTAGTAGTAGTAGTAGTAGTAGTAGTAGTGGTAGTAGTAGTAGTAGTAGAACTTTTTTTTTTTTTTTTTTTTTTTTGCAATTGTAGTAGGAGTAATAGTAGTGGCAGTGGTAATGATAGTAGTAATTGCTGTCATTCTTTTTATGGTAGTAGTAGTAGTGGTAGTAGTAGTAGTAGTAGTAGTAGTAGTAGTAGAAGAAATAATAATGGTGGTTGTGTAAGTAAGAGATTAATTAACTCAAGCAAGACGATGATTCTCTCACTTATTAAATTTCATGCATGCAAGCTGGACTTTTGAAGCACATCAGAGAGAGAGAGAGAGAGAGAGAGAGAGAGAGAGAGAGAGTGTTTGTCTAAGAATGCCAGCATCCCGCCATTGCAATCTCTCCGTCTCTCACGCTCACTCTCTCCCCCCACTCTTCCCCTCTCCCCTCGCTCCCTCTCGTCCCAAAATACTCTAAATAGCCTCGTACGTCGGACAGTCACGAGGAACCAGATATTATTAGAGAGGAAGTCGGCGTGGTGCTATTATTAATATTATTTTTATTTACTAGCAGCGTAACGAGAGGCATATATTTTCAGCTTGGTCTATCATCTTTGTTTCCGAGTAAGATAAAACGAAAAAAAACTAAATTATAACGAGGATGAATTTTAAGCTTTTTTTCTTTGTGTTTGTGTGTGTGTGTGTACTTCGAAATGGAGATAGGATGGTCGTGGGTGGGGGTAGGTAAAGGTGGGGGATAAGGGAGTGGTAAGTGTGGTAGGGGTTGCGAGGGGTGGCGTGGGGAGAGGAGTTTGGGAGGCTGGGGAGTGGGGAGACTGTGAGGGGTGGTGAGGTTTGGGGGTGGGAAGGTGGAAGTGTGAACAGGTGAAAATGAAGGATGGGGTTTCGGGGTTGTGGGTTACGTCGGGCTGTAGTCAAGGGTGGGGGGACAGTGGGGGGAAAGGCTTTGACAGGTTTATAAGGGGTTTAGGCTTGTGGTAGGGCCTGGGGTGCGGATTAAGGGTTGACAAGCTTTAAGGCGCTACAAGATACTTTCACTTAGACGTTTCATGTATGTCTCCCTCGCCTACTCATGCACTGCCGCCGGATGCTGAGACTGCGACGGGAAGCTGATAGGGCAGGATGTTTTGCTCGTCTTGAGATATGTTGTTGCTTGTAGAAATGTCATAATGGCAATACGTTTATGGATAAATTTTTGGTGTGAAAACGTTAAGAAATTTCTCTCTCTCTCTCTCTCTCTCTCTCTCTCTCTCTCTCTCTCTCTCTCTGCATATTTTTTTACACTTCTCAGCCCATTTTAATTAAGTCCGACACAGTAGCTCATACGGTCTTTTATGCCTGTTGCTAGGATGTCATGAAGTTCAGCTCATTTCTTTTCACTTTCTTTATACTAGATCCCCTCGAGGTATATTTTGCCAACGTTAATTATGGCATTAAGTCTAAACTGGCAGTTATTACGTGTATGTCACCCGGCACCCTTTAGCGAATGAGACGTGTGTGTATGTGTGTGTGTGTGTGTGTGTGTGTGTGTTTTAGTGACAACTGTGAATTATTATGCTTTAATCTCTCTCTCTCTCTCTCTCTCTCTCTCTCTCTCTCTCTCTCTCTCTCTCTCTCTCTCTCTCTCTCTCTCTCTCTCTCTCTCTCTCTCTCTCTCTCTCTAACCCCTCTCTCTCTCTCTCTCTCTCTCTCTCTCTCTCTCTCTCTCTCTCTCTCTCTCTCTCTCTCTCTCTCTCTCTCTCTCTCTCTCTCTCTCTCTCTCTCTCTCTCTCTCTCTCTCTCTCTCTCTCTCTCTCTCTCTCTCTCTCTCTCTCTCTCTCTCTCTCTCTCTCTCTCTCTCTCTCTCTCTCACCACGTGGTCAAGTGGATTGTAATAGTATAGTAACCGCGTGGTGTCCTCTCTGACGGTGGTGGTGGTGGTGGTGTTGAGGGGATTGATTCTCTTTATGGTACAGGTATATTTATTCACCCATTTATCCATCCATCAATCTCTTCATTCAAACATCCACAATTCATCCACAACTCCATTCATAAAACCATCAATTTGATTTTACTATACACACATTCCATTATCCATCCATCCGTTCTTTCATAAATTCATCCAACCCGACTCATTCATCAATCTTTTTTTATTTCTAACCGTCTATTACTTCATATTTTTTCACTATAGTCTTCCAAATATGTCGAGGCCGGTCTGGCGTAGACTCCCGCGGGTCCTTTCCTCCACTCTGCTCTGTCACACTGTCCCAACACCTATCTCCTCCTCTCATATGTAAGCTATAGGTAACATATGAGAGGAAAAAATAGGCGTTGTGACTGTGGCAGAGCAGAGGGGAGAAATGGGCCCGCGGGAGCCAGCGCCAAAACGGACTCGACAATTTGGTTTCACTAGTTAGACATCATTCCATCCGCCCTCAAGATTTTTTTCAATTTTTTCATGTATGTTTTTTTCTTCCCATGTTATTTCCTATCTTTTTTTTTTTCTTATCCGTCCTTCATATTGTATCTTACCTAGTCAGACATCTTTCCATCCGCCCACAAGATTGATTCATTTCTTTCATGTATGTTTTTTTTTTTTCGTTATTTCCTATCTTTTTTTTTTCTTATCCGTCCTATGCGTCATTTTGTTCACGCCGTCCATTACTTCATATTGTATCTTACCTAATTAATTCATTCCATCCTAATCATTCCATCCTCCCACAAGATTCATTCATTCATTCATTCATTCATTCATTCATTCATTCATTCATTCATTCTCTCTCTCTCTCTCTCTCTCTCTCTCTCTCTCTCTCTCTCTCTCTCTCTCTCTCTTCAAGGGATTAAAGAAAGAGCCGAAAATAAAAATATAAAAAAACCGCGACAGAAAATTAAAAAAGGCTCGCATCAGGATAAAAAATAAAGTCCGCACAAAAATAAAAATAAAAATAAACCCGCGACGAAAATAAAAATAAAAGATGTTCAAACTAAAATAATAAAAAAGGGTCACACAAGTATAAAATCCCTCTTCTTTCTTTCCTATTCGTTCGTTACATCCAATATTTTCCCTAAATAGACATCAGTACATCCGCCAACAAGATACATTAATATTTTTCTTGTTTTCCTTTTCTGTTTTGTTCATATCCGTTTTTGTTTTCCTATTCATCATTATTTCCTCTCCGTCCTCTATATTGTATCTTCCCTTAATTAGACATCATTTCATCCTCTAAGAAGATTCATTAATATTTTTCTTATGTATGTTTTTTTTTCTGTTTTGTTCATATCCGGTTTTTTTTTTTTTTTTTCCTATTCATCATTTTTTCCTCTCCGTCCTCTATATTGCATCTTCCCTTAGACATCATTTCATCCTCTAAGAAGATTCATTAACTAACTCGTCATTTTTATCATCTCTTAATTTATTGGCTCATCTTTCTCGCGGTTCTCATGGTGTCTGCTTTTGGTTGTCATTTTATTCGTTATATTGTTTCTTTATCATAATTTCTAGTCTGGGTTATTTTTACTGTTTTACGCCTCTCTCTCTCTCTCTCTCTCTCTCTCTCTCTCTCTCTCTCTCTCTCTCTCTCTCTCTCTCTCTCTCTCTTTCGTTATATTGTTTCTTTATCATAATTTCTAGTGTGGGTTATTTTTACTGTTTTACGTCTCTCTCTCTCTCTCTCTCTCTCTCTCTCTCTCTCTCTCTCTCTCTCTCTCTCTCTCTCTCTCTCTCTCTCTCTCGTCATTATCATATTTGGTTTAATGTTCATTGTCTCACTTTTTTTTCTCGGGACATGTTCCTAAGAGAGAGAGAGAGAGAGAGAGAGAGAGAGAGAGAGAGAGAGAGTCTTCCAAACGTTTTCGAGACAATTCAAGGAAGGCAGACAACATATAACTTGTTCCCGGAGTTCCCAGAAGCCGCCCTGTGTATCACCATTCATTAATACGTGTAGAATGTAGTTGAGTGCGATCCTTTTACAGCAAGGAAACAGTTCAAGGGCATAAAAAAAAAATAAAAGACTACCTCAAAACAAAAAATGGCACGCATCAGGATAACAGTAAAGTCCGCACAAAAATAAAAATAAAAATAACATGTTCGAAAAAAAATAATAAGGGTCGTACAAATATAAAATCAAACCTGCACAAAAAATATATAAAAAAAAACGAAAAAATAATTAAATAAAGCCCTAGATACGAAACTACTCTTCGCATAAGCAACCAACCATGCACGCTCGCCATATACCAATGCAAAAACAGACCGTAGCATTTCATTCACACGTGACGCTTCCAATGTTAGGTAGTAAAGAAAGAAGAGAGAGAGAGAGAGAGAGAGAGAGAGAGAGAGAGAGAGAGCCTTAAAATATTAGAAATAACCCAGAATAGAAATTATGATAAAGAAACAATATAAAGAGAGAGAGAGAGAGAGAGAGAGAGAGAGAGAGAGAGAGAGAGAGAGAGAGTCGTAAAATAGTAAAAATAACCCAGACTAGAAATTATGATAAAGAAACAATATAACGAAAGAGAGAGAGAGAGAGAGAGAGAGAGACGTAAAATAGTAAAAGTAACCCAGACAAGAAATTATGATAAAGAAACAATATAACGAGAGAGAGAGAGAGAGAGAGAGAGAGAGAGAGAGAGAGAGAGAGAGAGAGAGGCGTAAAATAGTAAAAATAATCCAGACTAGAAATTATGATAAAGAAACAATATAACGAAAGAGAGAGAGAGAGAGAGAGAGAGAGAGAGAGAGAGAGAGAGAGAGAGAGAGAGAGAGACGTAAAATAGTAAAAATAACCCAGACTAGAAATTATGATAAAGAAACAATATAACGAAAGAGAGAGAGAGAGAGAGAGAGAGAGAGAGAGAGAGAGAGAGAGAGAGAGAGAGAGACGTAAAATAGTAAAAATAACCCAGACTAGAAATAACGATAAAGAAACAATATAACGAGAGAGAGAGAGAGAGAGAGAGAGAGAGAGAGAGACGTAAAATAGTAAAAATAACCCAGACTAGAAATTATGATAAAGAAACAATATAACGAGAGAGAGAGAGAGAGAGAGAGAGAGAGAGAGAGAGAGTAAAAGAGTAAAACAGTAAAAATGACCCAAAAGAGCAACGGGTCAGAAAACGATGAAGAAAGGGCAAAAAGGCGCAGAAAAGGAGCACAACGAAGCAAGGGAAGCAGAGACGGGTGGGAAGAAAGAAAGAAAGAAAGCAAAAGGGTGAAAATGTAAAGGTTATGACGATGCCTACGTTTTCTCCCGTTCACACGTTCGTTTCTCCCTTCCCCGTTCATAGGCTACTGAGTGCGTCCCAACGTTGCCAGATTGTCGTACTCTACCTCTTATGTTTGCCGATTTCCGACCCAAAAACTGCTTTCATCACCCAAATAACTGCCTTCATATATGGTTATCGTTTAATTGGTTAAGTATTGGTGGTTCTTGGCAACAGTTATGTGCCAGAAACCGGTAAATACGCGGGTGTGAGTACGATAATCTGGCAATGGTGGTGCGTCCCCTCCTCGACAGTTTTCAAGAGGACAAAGGTCGGTACTGTCAAACGCTTCCGCCTCTTACATCAGTTATTTCCAAAGGCCAAAAAGTAGATCAGTCGGGTTCCAATGAGTGATATTTTAGGTTCATGGTACACTCCTCCCTTCTCCTTTGTTGTTTACTTGCAACAATAAACAATCAATCAATCAGAAAAATGGTCAAACTACCACCAGGGTCATAAAACTACTTGTGTTAATGCCTCAAACTCCCATGAAAGCCTTGTCAAATATGTCATCTTGGGCGGAAAGACAAAAAAAAGAAAAAAGAAATGACTGATAACAAGCTGCGACATAGTTCTCGCCGATCCAGACTTGTAGAAACAGATAAGAAAGAGTAGATAACGAATGAAAGGAAACAATGCCCCCTCTCTCTCTCTCTCTCTCTCTCTCTCTCTCTCTCTCTCTCTCTCTCTCTCTCTCTCTCTGTCTATCTTTCGGCTTCTGTTCGTCATCTGTTTGTTTGGAAAGGAACGAAAAACAACATTGAGACTGCTACTGCTCTCTCTCTCTCTCTCTCTCTCTCTCTCGGCTTCTGTTCGTCATGTTTGTTTGGAAAGGAACGAAAAACAACATTGAGACTGCTCTCTCTCTCTCTCTCTCTCTCTCTCTCTCTCTCTCTCTCTCTCTCTCTCTCTCTGTCTATCTTTCGGCTTCTGTTCGTCATCTGTTTGGAAAGGAACGAAAAACAACATTGAGACTGCTACTGCTCTCTCTCTCTCTCTCTCTCTCTCTCTCTCTCTCTCTCTCTCTCTGTTTGTCTGTCTATCTTTCGGCTTCTGTTCGTCATCTGTTTGTTTGGAAAGGAACGAAAAACAACATTGAGACTGCTACTGCTCTCTCTCTCTCTCTCTCTCTCTCTCTCTCTCTCTCTCTCTCTCTCTCTCTCTCTCTCTCTCCACCCCATCCCTCCCTCCGTACTGACAACTCTCGGCCACTGGGAGGGAAAAACTGCACTAGCCTTGCATACACTTGCGTCACCCCTCGTCGAGCCAGCCAAGGCAGCGTTTGCACCGATATAAATAAGATACAACCGGACATGATAGGCTACAAGAGTATTCATTTCGACCCAAAACAAGAAGACCAAGGATGATGATGATGAGGAGGAGGAAAAGAAAGGACGATGAGGAGGAAGAAAGAGGAAATGAAGTAAGGAATATGATAATGATGACGATGAAGATGATGATGATGGTAATGATGAAGATTGGTAGTGTTGATAAGGATGGTGGATTAGAAAGAGAGAGAGAGAGAGAGAGAGAGAGAGAGAGAGAGAGAGAGAGAGAGAGAGAGAGAGAGTTTCAATGAATTACTTTACCTTTGCTTCTTTAGATCAGCTGTGAGAGGAGTAGATTCAAAGAGCAGAATAAAAGGATGAATGAGTGAGCCGAAGGAGTTTTACTATGCATATCTACGTCATTAGTGCTCTCTATACCTGTCAGCAGTCACGTAGACCTCCTCCTCCTCCTCCTCCTCCTCCTCTTCCTCTATTTTGTTCTTTTTTTATGTGTGTGTGTGTGTTTCCCTGGGTCGTATTATAAAACATTTCGTCGCCCAAGAACACATACTTGACAAAGCTTTCGTAGGAGTTGTGGGCATTTCCAGGAGTAGTTTTATGACCCTGGTGTTAGTGTGACCCTTCTGTACCGTGAACCTAAAGAAACACTCATTAGAACCCGAGTGCATGACCCCCTCTTTGGCATTTAGAAATAGCTGATATGAGAAGCAAAAGTGTATAATACCGACTCTTATCTGATTTTCGTTGATTATGTGTTTTTCCATATTTTTCTGCTGTATATTATTTATTTTTTTTGCAATTGTTTTCTTCCACTGCAATCGCTTCTTCTCTGCGATCGCTTTTTGTTATTTTTCTTCCTCTTTTTTTTCTTTTTCATCGTCAATCTTTTGCCCTCTTCTTTTTCTTCGTCTTTTTCTTCTTCTTCATCGTCAATCTTTTGCTCTCTTCTTTTTGTTCGTCTTTTTCTTCTTCTTCATCGTCAATCCTTTGCTCCTTCTTCTTTTTCTTCGTCTTTTCTTTGTTTGTTGGTTAGTCTCTTTTTGTTCTTGCACTTTTTTTCTTCTTCCTCTTTATTTGTTATTCTTAGTTTTTCATTCTTATATTCTTCCTCCCTTCTTGTCCTCTTTTCTTTCATTCTTATATTCTTCCTCCCTTCTTGTCCTCTTTTCTTTCATTCTTATATTCTTCCTCCTTTCTTGTCCTCTTCTCTTTCCTTCTCTCTTCCTTCCTTCTTTTCCTCTCATTTCTCTGCCTTTTCTCCTTCTTGCTCTTCTTTGCCATCGTCGTCATCTACATTACAATTCATCATTCGTCATCATAATCTCGTCTGATAAGTTGCTGCGTAGTAGTTTTTTTTTTTTTTAATTGTTGTGGACACATGCCCTTGGACTTCGCTGTAAATAGCTGATCCTTAATTTTTTAAGTGGCAATTCACCAAGTCTCGGGGTAATGGCGGCGTGAGTGACGGGGCACAGCTCATCTCTTCGTGGTGTATACATAGCTATAGCACAGATGTGTATATATATGAAACGTTGTAATTATCTGCAGCTTTGATGTTATAAAGAGCCGTACGAAGAGTCACGAAGGTTTAGCGAAGAAGATCGAAGGAAAGAACGGTGCGTACCTCTATATAGGGCCTTATTACGAGACATTTCGGCGTCCAAGAACACATATTTGACAAGGCTTTCGTAGGAGTTTGGGGCATTTCCAGGCGTGGTTTTATGATACATGTGGTAGTTTGACCCTTCCTCTGTACCATGAACCTGAAGAAACACTCATTAGAACCCGACTGATCCCCTCTTTGACCTTTAGAAATAGCTGATGTGAGATGGCAGAGTGTCTTGTAATACCAACCCGGTAGCAGCGACGGACCAAATTTGTGGCTTTACCGTGTAGCAGCGACGGGCCAAATTTCTGCCATGATATAAACCTCCCAAGATAGATGATGCATAAACTGATCACAAATGCATTGATATATATTATGAAATGGTTTGCGTGAGTGATGATTCTTTCTCATTATTTTGCTTAGAGGGGCCTTTAACCTAACCTAACCTAATCTAACCTAAGAAACATGACCCCCGCAGCTACCGGGTTAAAGATCCGTACCAAGTCACGAAGGTTTAGCGACGAAGATCGAAGGGAAGGACGGTGCGTACCTATAGTCACTAGCATTTTTGGAACGAAGGTCTGCGGGAGAGACGAAGGGAAGGCATGCCATCAAAGACGCTGCGTGGGTCTGCGTGAAGCCAGTCTCTTTCTATATTTGTGCGGCAGAAGCTTAGAATGTATCGCGAAAGTTTTGATATTTAACAGTCAATATTCTTCGACATTTCGAGGCTTACACACCCACATTTGATAAGGCTTTCGTACATGTTGTCTGTATTCCCATGGGTAGCTTTATAGGCCTAGTGATAGTTAAACACCATGGACGTGAAAAAAATACTCATAAAAGAACCCGCCTCATCTCCTTTGGGACCTTTGGAAATATTTGCTGTGAGTCAAAAGATTGGAAAAATTTTGGCGGCTTTTCCGATACCTTACGCCCCTGTCCACCCAGCAGTGAATGGGTACCAGGTATTAATCGGGGGTTGTGTCCCGTCTCCTGGGATCTGTTCCCTTCTCCTATAATTCCTTCCCCTTCTGTCTGTCTCCGGCATATGACCACAGATGTTGCGCCGACTAAACGAAACATTCCAAACTTTCCGAAAGCGCCTGAAAATAAGGGTCATAGACAAAGATTATACAAGTTACCCTCAGCGTTCTAAGTGAGCAGTATCATCAGATTTAACCGTCAGTGCCACAAGCCAAGGAGTTCGTGTAGAAGGCGACGAGGAACTGTCATGCGTGCCACTATATCAGTTAGCGAAGCAACCATCAGTATGTAAATTTACGCACAGCAGTTTGGATAAGCGATACCATGAGCGTTTAGCAGTCTGGATACGGAATGTTCTTAAGTTCTTATGTTCTTAATCCGTCCGCTGCGATTGGCACGAATTTCTCCTTCCCTGGTAGCCTGGCAATATATAGTCCCACGTCTTTCTCTGCCTCTGTGGTGGATAGTGGAGTGTTTCCCATGTGGTATTGGTATGCTGGATTTCCCCTCCAAAGGTGCAGGACTTTACATTTCTCTTCATTGAATTGTAGCAGCCACTTTTTGTTCCGTCCCTGTAGCTTGGTGATGTCTTCTTGTAGGAAATCCGCAGTCAAGGGGTTAAATGTGTGTGAGAAAGAATTATTACAAAATGTTATCCTCAGTACTCGTCACACACACACACACACACACACACACACTGAAACAACACGAGCATTGTCACCCAGGGTACATAGAGAAGAAATGGCGATAGGGAGGCGAGGGAGATGATGATAACCCACGTACGAGTATACCTGGGGCTGGGTTATCAGTCCCTATTCCTTGGAGGACAAATAATAGGTTCATATCGTCACCCTCGTAAGATAATCGCCTAAGTCATTTTTCTGCGATATCCAGGTTTTAGTTTACATCAATTTTTCAACATGTGACGCCCATTTTTGTATAGTTGCCTTCGTCATTCAGGGTTTGAGTATTCTAGAATTGGCCTTTTCCTTTCTGCCTAAATCTTAAGCCAAATGAGGTAATGACAGTTCTTTTTCTGATTTCCTGTAAAGTAGAAAATAATGACTTACACGCTTTGTTTACGAAGGTGACGATATTCTTATACGTATCGGACTCCCTCTACGACTCTTTTCTTAGGCTATTTTGAAGAGTAACCCGATTTTCGTGGGTGATTTTCATGGTGATGGTGCAGCAGTCGTGTAAAGCTATACCTAGCTACTAACGAGGAACACAAACAGGTCATGACAATCCCAGCAACTTACATAGATTTACATAGAGAATCAGACCACACAGACCCCATCCATGGACCAGACTAGGTGGTCTGTCCTTAAACCTAAGTGATTCTGCATTAATCAGATGGCTCCAAAACGTTGCATTTCAACTCTAGTTAATATTAAGTTGAAGGAAGTGACGGTCGAGCTTGTTTTTGAAGGAGTCATTCGTGTTACACTGGACTACTGACGGTGGGAGCTTATTCCATTCACGCACTACAACGTTGGTGAAGAAAAATTTGATGCAGTCTGAATTTACTTGTCTACATTTGAGTTTTATGCCTTCTACGAGAGGCTTCTACTTCTTCTACTTCTACAAGAGGCTTTTCAAACACGCGATCTGAGGTGCCGATACGTTTACCAATACACGTCTCATAAACGTTTAGGCGTTCTCGGAGTGGGTGGCGTGATCATGCGAGGTCTGATTTCCGGAAAACTGGTCTGCCTGAAAACGTATGATGAAGCGCAGTCAGTCCTTGAACAATGGCATGCCTCTCATACCCTTCTGCCTCCCCTCCTCTCCCCTTCCCACCTGCCCCGTCCTTTTTTACCTGCCCCCTGCCTTCCCCCTTTCCCTCCCTTCCCACCAGCCCCCCTCCCCTCCCTACAGTACGAAGGAGTCTGAGTCAGGTGTTGATATATAAATAAGTTCACGAGACACGGAGGGTCGGAGGGGAGAGACGGAAGGAGGAGGAGGAGGAGGGGGGGGAAGAGAAGAGGAGAGGAGCTGGCCGTGAAGGGAGGTAGACGTGAGAAGAGGGGTGTGGGGGGGGGGGACCTGCTAACCACGTGGGGAGGCAAAAGAAGCAGAAAGGGAGAGGAAAGAAGAGTAGAGATACAAAGCGTTACAGGTCCAAAGAAGAAGAAGAAGAAGGGAAGTTAACCACGTAGGAGAGGAGAGAAAAGGAAGAAGAGGGAAGAGGAGGAGAGAGTTATTATACCACGTAGGAGAGGAGAGAAAAGGAAGAAGAGGAGGGGATCTAACCGCGTAGGGAGGGAAGAAGAGGATAGGAGAGGAGAGAAAACGAAGAAGAGGAGGGGAAGGGAGGGAAAATGAGCAGGGAGAAAGAGGGAAGAGGAGGAGAGAATCAGTTAAGCTCGTAGGAGGGGAGAGAAAAGGAAGAAGTGGCGGGGAGGGAAAGAAGGAAGAGACAGTAAGCAACTCGCAACTGAAAAGGTTAAAAGACGAAGGAAGAAGACGAGGGGGCATCTACCATGTGAAGAGGGGAAGTAGGTAGGAAAGAGGAAGGAAGAGGGCATAAAAGAAGGGGCCATCAAACTACACAGGGAAGAAGAGGAGGAAGACAGAGGGAGAGCTACCACGTGGGAAGGGAGAAGATGAAGGAAGAAGACGAGGAGGCATCTACCATGTGAAGAGGGGAAGTAGGTAGGAAAGAGGAAGGAAGAGGGCATAAAAGAAGGGGCCATCAAACTACACAGGGAAGAAGAGAAGGAAGGGGAGAGTTACCACGTGGGAAGGGAGAAGATGAAGGAAAAAGACGAGGGGGCATCTACCATGTGAAGAGGGGAAGATATAGGAAAGAGAAGGGAAGAGGGCATAAAAGAAGGGGCCATCAAACTACACGGGGAAGAAGAGAAGGAAGGGGAGAGCTGACCACGTTGGAAGGGAGAAGATGAAGGAAAAAGACGAGGGGGCATCTACCATGTGAAGAGGGGAAGATATAGGAAAGAGGAAGGAAGAGGGCATAAAAGAAGGGACCATCACACTACACGGGGAAGAAGAGAAGGAAGGGGAGAGCTGACCACGTTGGAAGGGAGAAAATGAAGGAAAAAGACGAGGGGGCATCTACCATGTGAAGAGGGGAAGTAGGTAGGAAAGAGAAGGGAAGAGGGCATAAAAGAAGGGGCCATCAAACTACACAGGGAAGAAGAGAAGGGGGAAAAAAGGAAGAGAAGGAAGGGGAGAGCTACCACGTTGGAAGGGAGAAGAGGAAGGAGACGAGGAGGGAGGGTATCTACTATGTGAGGAGGGAGTAGGTAGGAAATAGGAAAGAAGGGGCCAACAAACTACACAGGAAAGAAGTGGACGAAAGAGGGAGAAGGGAGACCAAGGGGAGAGCAAACCACGTGGGTGACGCTCGCCCTGGGTCTGGTTACTCTGAGCAGGGTGGGAGCTAGGGGGAGAGGGAGGGAGGCACTGAGGCAGGGGAGGGACTCGAGGGAGGTTCATCTAGTCCCGTCCCTGCCCAACACATCGAGGTGTAGAGCCACTGAGCATTGGCACTTGACAGCATCAGTAGCCCGGGCGCCACCGTCAAGAGAAGACCTATCCTGTGGTGCTGGGTTCTTGTCTTGCCCACATACTCTCACCCACGTTTTCCGGAGGTTGTCTGCGGTCTAGTTTTCCGTCGCCGTCTCCTCGTCAGCGAAGGACTTGCCCTCACCTCGTCTCCTTCCCATCAGCAGCATGGTGTCCAAGTGAGATATTGTGTTTAGTCCTCGCCACTAGTCCTCACCATAGGCCCCAACCTTCACGTATATTACTCTAATCACGGTGCCCATTCAGCGATACTCAACCCC
This sequence comes from Eriocheir sinensis, assembly GCF_024679095.1. Classification (NCBI taxonomy): domain Eukaryota; kingdom Metazoa; phylum Arthropoda; class Malacostraca; order Decapoda; family Varunidae; genus Eriocheir; species Eriocheir sinensis. The sequence continues at coordinate 8,174,769 of NC_066553.1, forward strand.
TCTACAACAAATTATCTTTCCTTTTTATGGTTTCTGCTGAAGAGAACTAGGTACATATGCCGCTACTGCTACTATTTTTACTTCTACTATTACTACTACTACTACTATTACTACTACTACTACCACTACTACTACTATTACTACTACTACTGCTACTACGACTTCTACTTCCACCAGTCCTGCTGCTCTAATACCACAATATTTTTTAAGTTTGCTCGTGTGTGTGTGTGTGTGTGTGTGTGTGTGTGTGTGTGTGTGTGTGTGTGTTGAATGTTCTGTGATGTATTACCTATAATTATTGTGGACTACAGTATTTTGATTATGCATAACTCGGAATTCAGTTTATTCATTCTCAGGACAAAGCATGTGCGAAAAAAAAAAATATTGTAAAGCTGTGGTCCATAAACTACTACTACCACTACTGTGTGTGTGTGTGTGTGTGTGTGTGTGTGTGTGTGTGTGTTAGATGCCATGGAGGTAATAGGTCATGCCTTTTCCATTTCTCTCTTTCCGTCAGTCTCATCAGGGTCGTATTCTCGAACATTTCCGCCCCCAAACTCACATATTTGTCAAGGCTTTCGTAGGAGTTGTGAGCATTTTCAGGGGTAGTTGAATGACCCTGGTGCTAGTTTAACTCTTCCTCTGTACCGTGAATCAAAGAAACAACTCCTTAGAACCCGATTGATCTCCTATTTGGCCTTTGGAAATAGTTGATGTGGAAGGTGGAAGCGTTCAAGAATACAGAGTCAGCAACAGTAACTAAAGTCCCAGAGTGCTGATTTACTTCTCTAGTGCTTTTTTTTTCCAAGAGTTGCGGCCTCCTCGGTTTGCCTTCAGTCCCGACTACTCAGCATCGATAGCTGTTACCTAAAGGGGAACAAAACGTTTAAACTGGTATTATAAGACACTTTTGCTTCTCACATCAGCTATTTCTAAAGGTCAAAGAGGGGGTCAGTCGGGTTCTAATGAGTGTTTCTTCAGGTTCATGGTACAGAAGAAGGGTCAAACTACCACCAGGGTCATAAAACTACTCCTGTAAGATGCCCACAACTCCTACGAAAGCCTTGTCAAATATGTGTTCTTGGGGGGTGAAATACGACCCTTATTTTTTACTCCTCCTTTTCTTCTTCTTCTCCTTCTTCAGCTTGTTTTCCTGCTCTTTTTTGCTTTTCGTCTAATTATTTTCCTTATTTCCTAGTTTTTCCTCCGTGTATTTATTTTTCCTCTTTCCATGCTTTGTTTTATTTTTTCTTGTCCCCATTTTTGAGTTTTCCAGTTCATGCCTGTATTTCATGGGTTTTTTTAATCTCCTTCTTAATAATAGTAGTAGTAGTAGTAGTAGTAGTAGCAGTAGTAGTAGTAGTAGTAGTAGTAGTAGTAGTAGTAGTAGTAGTATACTATTTATATAACTTCTTTTTTCTTGAGTTTTCACTAATTGGTTCCTGCATTGCGTGGGTCTTTATCTGTCTTTCTTTTTCTTTTATTGTGTCCTTCCTCGAATGTTGCCTTTAATAGTTCATGCACTGAGGGGAACAAGTTGCTTCAGTGGGCATTGCAGCTTTTCGTCACGCCAGTCTGAAAAGTTGCTGTCGCAAGGAAAATTTAATAACGATGATAAGAAGAAGAGGATATATAAGTAGCATAATAATAATAATAATAATAATAATAATAATAATAATAATAATGATAATAATAGTGAAAAGTGGAAGAGGAGAAAGAAAGAAAACATATGTCTGAAGAGGAAGAGGAAGAAGAAAGGAAATGCTTGAATAAATAAATTAATGTAGGCGTGGAAGAGGGGCTGGACAGTGCACGAAATCTTTTCCTGGTATGTGTTCTTGAAACGTTTAGGTCTTTAGGTTAGGAGAAGGAAGAAGGGAGGATGGGTATAGGGGGAGGAGATGTGGGTGATGGGAGAATGACGAGGCAAGAGGAGGAGGAAGAGCAAAAGGAGGAAAAATTGTTTATACGAGGCGGTACTGGTCACGTAATAAAGGATGGGTGGTGGATGGGGTGGGTAGGTGGGTGGACGGAAAGTGCACTGGGTGGGTAGATAGTATTGGGGGTTGGTGGGAAGGGCGTATAAGGGTGAGTCGGAGGATGGTAGTCACTGGGCGGGTTGTTTGGTTGATGAGTGGGTGAGTGGGTAGATGGATAGGAGGGTCTCTGGGTGGATAGGTGGTTGGTTAGGTAATGGTAGGGGTGGGTGGATTGGTTGGGTGGCAGGGTGGGTAGGTGGGTGTTGGGATGATGGTAGGGGGGGTTAGATGGCAGGGTGGGTTGTTGAGTGGTAGGGTTGCTAGTTCGGTGGTAAGGGCGCTGGGCAGGGACGGGGGGGGGGGGGTATTACGTGGGATAGATTCTGGCCACTCAGGCGTCAAGAAACCCGTCGACAGCCTTCTCCTTGTGCTAAGGGGCGACAAGAGATGAAAGAAGGAAAGATAACGTAACCTAACCTAACAGTTATCTTGTTTTAATGTGGAGAGGGGAGGGGAGGGGAGGAAAAGTGAGAAGTGGGAGAGAGAGGAGAGGAGGGGATGGAAGAAGAGAGGAAAGAAGACAGGAGAGGAAGGAAAACTTAGGGAGGGAGGCGAGGGGATTGGTGAATGAAGTGGTTGATTGGTTGGCAGACAGGTGGTTGTCATGTATATCTAAGTAGTTCTTCAGTGCGGCCCACGTGTTTGTTGTTCTGCGTTTCAGGTTCTTAAGGGTTGGATATTGAGAAGTTTGAACCCTGACCCTGACCTTAGAATAGATAGGTATATATATGTTGAGAAAGTCATTGATGTTTTAGGTCGTATTATAAGACATTTCCTCGTCCAACAACACATATTTGACAAGGCTTTCGTAGGAGTTGTGGGCATTTCCAGGAGTAGTTTTTGACCCTGGTGGTAGTGTGACCCTTCTTCTGTACCATGAACCTGAAGAGACAATCATTAGAACACGACTGACCCCCTCTTTGACCTCTAGAAGTAGGTGGTGAGAGAAGCGAATGTGTCTTGTAATACCGACCTTAGAGTCGTGAAAGAATAGTTGAATAATAGATGAATTGTCAAGTGAAAAGAGCAGTTGTTTTTATTTGTGGGGGCGTTGATCGAAACACTTAAGCCCTCAGCTCCTCATTTACGGGCATACATGGCAGATTTATTGCTTATAGATTATGTAAGAGAAACAGTTCAACCTTATGCCATGGCGTGTGTGTGTGTGTGTGTGTGTGTGTGTGTGTGTGTGTGTGTGTGTGTGTGTGTGTGTGTGTGTGTCCCACAACACAAATTTTACGGAAATAATAAGTTGCGTTGTCATGTCTGAGTCTATTGCAGCGTTCCTTGTTGCAGGTTCACATTACAAACGAGGCTGGCGAGTTCTGGTTTCCTTGACACGTCTGTTTATGCGCTGATGTATATATATAGCGCTGCCAGGATTACACAAGTGCGTAAATCTTGGCAGTATAGTGGTGTTATGTTTGCATTGGGAAGGTCATGTTTGATGCATCTAGTGCTGCACGTTACAGTGGTGGCTGTGAAGGGTTATCATAAAGGCCTTCTATCATGGGAGTAGCCGGGCCACACAGTGCTTGGTTCCTCGAAGGACCACCTAGAGCAACAGGGTATTTCAAGGAGTCCTCTTGGCCCTCCTTTATTTGGATATTTTTTGTTGTTAAAGATAAAGATCCCAAGACCTATTATGGATCCACCTCCTTTAGAGCCTTTAGACAAGGGCTACTCAACTGGCGGCCGCGGTCCGAGTCTGAACCTTATGAGTGCTGTGTCTGGACCCCAGCCTCAAGGAGTAGAAGAATATAATTAAATGACATGAAGGTCCTGGCGATGTATTCTTGCAAGTGTATTTCCTGGACTACCTGTAGAGTCAGTCAAGGAAACACAATTGCTAGAATCCATCGCCAGGACCTTCATGTTATATAATTATATTCTTCTACTCCTGGAGGCTGGGGTCCTGCTACAATACTTATCCGAGCCTCTGCATACATTTGAACTTGTCTAACTGGACCTTTTCTTATTATAGTAGAGCATCCTTGCTTTAGGGGGTTGGGGATAATCTTAATGACCTCTTTCCCTTTTACCTCCCCCACTGGCTTCATTGTCCAATATCTAACGTAATTATGTTACACGCTTCTGTGGTGCCTAGCTACGAATCGTCAGCGTCTTGTGGTGAGAACAAAACTTGAACCTGTCGTGGGGGTCACCAAGTCCGCGCCCCGACCATTCGGCCACCGCCGTGTGTGTGTGTGTGTGTGTGTGTGTGTGTGTGTGTGTGTGTGTCAGGTTATTAATTACTCTTATGTCGCGGGGATGATTGATGAACGTTTTATCTCGCATCTGTTGGTCTTCCTCGTTATGATTTTAATTAAACAGCGTGTAATTCTGTCCTTAATGCTTTAATTTTCAAGGTTTATGTAGTCATTTGTCTTTATATTAATTTATATATTCTATTCATCACAATCTGTCTATGTCTTTATATTTTATACTTTTTTATACTCATCTATTTAATCAGTTACACACACACACACACACACACACACACACACACACACATAAATAGATAGAGAGATAGAGATATATTGTGGACGGGAAGCATGTCTGGTTACCATAATCGGATAGTCGGTGCTGGTGCAGGCGAGCGTGTGTTGCGTGGTGTGAAGCGAGGCGGACCACCTGACCCAGACCAACCCAGACCCAGCGGACTACATAGACCTGGCGATGCAGAGGCAGGAGGGGTATGGTGTTTGGGGGGAGGGGGAGGGGGGGGGATCAGTGATAAGCACATCCTGTCACTTCTACCGCTCATGTATACCCTCTGCTCAACTGTCTACTCCCCCCCCTCCCCCCCTCCCCGTCACTTCTTCCCCTCCTGTTCCCTTCCCTTCCCTATCCCCTATTTTCACATATCTCCCTTCGGTTATTTTCCTCACTTTTTTCCTCTCTCTCTCTCTCTCTCTCTCTCTCTCTCTCTCTCTCTCTCTCTCTCTCTCTCTCTCTCTCTCTCTCTCTCTCTCGTTGCATCACGCTCCCACCCTTCCCTTAGTGCCTCCCCTACTATTTTCTTCCTCTACCATAACTCCCTTCCCCTACCACGGCTCCCTTCCCTTCCCTGCCCCTGTGCCTCCCCTCCCCCCACAGGTGTCATGTAGCACGGCCGGCTCATTTAATCAGGCCAGGTAGTCTGCGTGTTGACGGCGAGGCAGGTGTTCAAGGACAATACCCGACCGTGAGAGGCAGGACGAGGAACAGATGGCAGGAGGAGGAGGAGGAGGAATAAATTAAGAGGAAGAGGAAGAAGGATATTAGTAGGGGTTGTATTCTTAAACATTTTGACGGCCAAGCACATATTTTACAAGGCTTTCCTAGGAGTTATAGGAATTTCCAGGGGTACTTTTATGGCCCTGGTGGCAGTTTGACCCTTCTCCTGTACCATGAACCTATAAAAACACTCATTGGAATCCGATTAATCTCCTTCTCGGCCTTTGGAAATTGTTGATGAGAGGGATGGAGGCCTCTGAGAATACCGTCCTAGGAAACAGAAGAAGCAGGAAGAGTAGGAATCCAGGAGGAGGCAAATGGATGAGAAATTGAAGATGCAGGAGGCGGTGGAGGATTATAGGAACCAAGGAGATCGAGGAAGAATAAAGGTGTCAAAAGGAAGAAAAATAGAGGAAGAGGAGGAGGACTGGGATTAAAAGAGGAGAGACAGGAGAAGAAAGAATATGAATAAAGGAGGAAACAAGAGGAATGTAGATGATAGAAATAAAAGGAGGAGGAATAATGTATAGGAAGAGAGGAGGTAGGAGGAGGAGGAGGAGGAGGAATATATGAGAGGAGGCAGAAGAAAAGAAAATAGAGGAACGTCACGTATAATTATTTGCATCTTTCCCTTGTTCTTATATATCAGGAGTATGATTACGTGTGTCAGTAGTAGTAGTAGTAGTAGTAGTAGTAGTAGTGGGAGGAGGAGGAGGAGGAGGAATATATGAGTGGAGGCAGAAGAAAGGAAAATAGAGGAACGTCGTGTATAATTATTTGCATCTTTCCCTTGTTCTTATACTATATCAGGAGTATGATTACGTGTGTCGTTAGTAGTAGTAATAGTAGTAGTAGTGGGAGGAGGAGGAATATATGAGAGGAGGCAGAAGAAAGGAAAATAGCGGAACGTCACGTATAATTATTTGCATCTTTCCCTTGTTCTTATATATCAGGAGTATGATTACGTGTGTCGTTAGTAGTAGTAGTAGTAGTAGTAGCTAGTAGTAGGAGGAGGAGGAGGAGAGGCTTTCATGCACGAGGCTCATTCTTAGTCACGGAAAAGCCCTAGAGTTGTGTGTGTGTGTGTGTGTTTACCTAGTTGTATTTACCTTGTTTTGACATACGGGAAAAGAGCTACGCTTACGCTGTCCCGTCTCCATATCCGCTCTTATCCAACTTTTCCTTAAAATCATGAATGTTTCTTGCACAAACCACCTCCTCCTCCAGTCCATTCCACAGCTCAATGCTTCTGTTTGGGAAGCTAAACTTTTTCACATCTCGCCTACACGTGGTCGCCCTCAATTTCTTCCCATGTCCTCTTGTTTCTCTCTCGCTCCACACACACAGGTCCTCTCTGTTCGGATTCTCCACCCCACTCGCCACCCTGTACACCGCTATCAGGTCTCCTCTTTCTCTTCTTCTCCCCAGGGTTGTGAGCCCCATGCTATTGAGTCTCTCCTCGTAAGTCCGATCCCTAAGTTCCGGTGCCATATTAGTTGCCATTCTCTGTACTCTCCAGCTTTCTTATATTATTCTTTTCGTGAGGAGACCAGACCACTGCTGCATACTCCAACCTTGGCCTTATCATTGTAACTATTATTTTCTTCATCATCTCCTCGTCCAAATACACAAATGCCGTCCTTATGTTCTTCAGCAAATTCATAGTTTGTCCCGTAATCCTGTTGATGTGTTTGTCCAGTGACATGTTTTCTGAGACAGTCACTCCCAAATCTTTTTCTTCTATTCCTCTGCATATTATCTCACTTCCCATCTTAAAATCATATTCACATCTTCTACCACTCCTACCAAACTCTATTTTTTTTACATTTCCCAAGGTTGAATTCCTTCTGCCATGTACCACTCCACTCCCATATTTTGCCCAGGTCCCTCTGCAATGCCTTACAGTCTTTCACATCATTGACTCGTCTCAACAGCTTTGCATCATCTGCAAACAAACTCACATAGCTGGTCACTCCGTCCACCATATCATTTATATCAACAGCAAACATTATTGGCGCCAGCACCGAACCTTGTGGGACCCCACTCATCACAGGGCACCAGTTGGAAACCCTGTCCCTGATTATTGTCCTCATTTCCCTGTTAGTTAGGAAGTCCTCCAGCCACTTAATCAGTCCATCACCCACTCCACCCCTATTTTTAATTTTCCAAACTAGTCTTCTGTGTGGTACTTTGTCGAATGCCTTTTTCAAATCCAGGTACACTCCATCCCCCAAGCCTTCTCTCTCTTGTATTAAATCTGTCACCCTTCAGTAATAACATAACAAGTTGGTGACACACGATCTCCCTCTCCTGAATCCAAACTGGCAATCCGAGATAATTCTCTCATTTTCTAAAAAATCCGACCACCTGTTTTTAACTAGCCTCCCACATATCTTCGCAACCACACTAGTGAGTGATACCGGTCTGTAATTTAATGGGTCCTCTTTCTTTCCTCCTTTATATATTGGTACTATGTTTGCTCTTTTCCAAACTTGTGGTACCCTTCCTTCACTCAGGGAGGCGCTCATTATGGAGTGCAGTTTCTCTGCAAGTTGCTCACTGCATTCTTTCAGGACCCACCCTGATACTCCATCCTGCCCTGTCGCCTTTCTTACATCCAGCTTTTTCAAGCTTTCTTTGACCTCATGCACCGTTAACTGTATCTCCTGCATAGCCCTTCCTCTTTCCTGGCCCGGTGGTTGTACGAATTCGTCTTCCTTTGTGAAAACTTTTTGAAAGCTGTTGTTCATCGCTTCTGCCATCTCTGCTGGGTCTTCATATGTAGTTCCATCCATTTTCAGTTTATCGATTGTTTCTCTATTCTTTAATTTGCCGTTCACATGTCTATAAAATAATTTAGGTTGGTCTTTGCATTTGTGTGTGTGTGTGTGTGTGTCCTGTCTGCTAAGCTACCCTACTCTCCATTTCGTTCACTTGTTCCTTTATCAGTTGCTTCTATAATGGGACTAATAATCATTCCCATCTCCTTGTGTCCAGTTATGCTCTTATGTACCGTCCTCGAGGTTATATAGTTTAAGGGTGGTATTCGCAGACGCTCCCTCCTCTCACAGCTAATATTTCCAAATGCCACAAAGGTTATCAGAAAGGTTCCCATGAGTGTTTTTTTTTTTTCACGTTCATGGTACAGGAGCTTTGTCATATTACCACCAGGGTCATAAATCTACCCATGGAAATACCCACGACTCCTACGAAAGCCTTATCAAATGTGGGTGTGTGAGCCCTGAAACGTTTAAGAATATGGTCCTAAGCCTCTTCAATTAGTCTTAGGGTCGTATTATAAGACATTTCGCCGCCCATGACCACATATTTGACAAGGCTTTCGTAGGAGTTGCGGGCATTTCCAGGAGTAGTTTTATGACCCTGGCTGTAGTTTGACCTTTCTTCTGTACCGTGAACCTCAAGAAACACTCATTAGAATCCGACTGACCTCCTCTTTGGCCTTTAGAAATAGCGATGTGGAAAATGTCTTATAATACCGACCTTACAGTGTAGCAAGTTATCCCGTTCCTGGTGCCCCATTTCTGCTATACTGTTCCGTGCTCGAGGTCAAATAGTCCAAGTTCTATTCGTTACGCTGATATTGACAAGTGATCCAGCTCTTTATTTCTTGTCCTTCTGTACTGTCCCGCTCACGAAGGCATTAATTTTAAACCGAATCAGATTGTATTGTATTGCATTACTAGCTCTATATGTATTTTCTTGTTGTGTGATCAGTTGTATTAAGGGTAGGCGGTGGCTGAGTGGTTAGCGTGCTGGGCTCACATTCACGGCGCCATGGACAACGTCGGTTCGAATCTCCACGCTACCACCTGGGGTTTTTCAGTCACCGCCGAGTGGCCTAAGACTACCCCCATGAAGAAAGCCTACCGGCGCAATAGGCAGGAATGTAAAATAAAAAGTTACCTTATATCATTACTCGTAGTCATTCAGTTCAAAGTTCATCAGTTTGATTTGTAGTGTGTCTTGTGTCTTGTCACTTTTTTTCTGTTATTGTTGTTGCCCTGTGGACTGTGGCAGCATGTTATTTGTTCAGCACACTCCAGTCAGATTTCTAAGTCATTCATCACCCTAGAATCTCTGGTGTGATACGGTGTCCCGCCACTCCTCATTCACTCGGGGAGATAAGATGCGCCAGCGTGGTAATTTTCCTTGGAAATGAACGAGTGTTCAAGAGCAATGAACACTGGGAGCATGGCATGGCGGCGTCATGGAGCCACGAGGCAGCGAGGAGTCAGGAACACGTGGTGGGAAGTGCTTCTGATATGCTTTCCCGCCTCTTCACGCCGAGGAAATGGTAGATTACTCTTATCTTTTCCCGCCAAACAAACACGTGGAAGCGCCTTGTCTGTGTGTGGGGGGCGGGGACGGGGCAGAGCGGGGCATTGTCGCGACGGGTCGAGGGGTTATCGGTTTCCTGACTTGGATTACAGTATCAGGAGGTGACGGGGCACTGTGCGCTAAGGAAGTAAACCAAATTCAAGAACTTGAAAAAAAAATTGAACATGTCTAAAACTTCAGTCATTCCCATTCATTGCTCGCTGCGTCCATAGTACCATAGCATCTATTTTTGCTTGTTCCCTATACATTTGTTCGTAAGGCGAGAGATATTTTGACTGTGTGACGGGGGGCAAGGATGTGAGATGTCATCGAGGGATGCATGAGCTGTTCCGTGAGTACCTCCGAGAAAGGAGCAGCAGGTGCTCCGCGTGGACTCCGGCTTGTGATGTTAATCTGGCATGAGGTCAGTGCCGCCGCGGAACTGACGCCGTGTGTGGTGTTGACTCGACACACACACACACACACACACAGTCACACACACTAACAGAAGGAATTACCACCAGGAACACAAGAGGACATAGTAAAAAATTGAGGAAGGGAAGATGCTTGAGAGACATAAAGAAATATAGCTTCCCGCAAAGAAATATAGAGGTTTGGAACAGAAGTGAGAATGTAGTATCGGCGAGAAGTGTGCAAAGCTTTAAAGAAGAGTTGGATAAATGTAGATACGGAGACGGGACCACACGAGCGTAAAGCCCAGTCCCTGTAAAACTACAACTAGGTAAATACACACATGCACACGTAGAGTCATGGTCGTGGTTGAGATTCTGCATTGCTCATTATGTGATTCTTTTTCTCGTATATTCGTGTACCTTGTTATTTATTAGTTATTAGTAACAAAATAAGATGCTAGACCAAGGGCTCGAAACACAACTTTGTAATGGAGTATTGGAGATCCGCTTGGCGCCCATACAACATGAGGGGGAGTTATTAAAAGATAATGAAGGAACCAAGTGGACGTATGCTGTAGCGGCTGTACTGTATATGCTGGGGTCAGTTGAGTTCACGCGGCGTATGATGTCAGGTGTCGCGGTTTGAACCAGTCACCATTATCAGGCTGGAGCCCCCACGCCCCTTATTCCCCGTCCTATCCGACAAACACTCACGGAAGTCACCTGAGTGCGAGACACCTGGAAAGTTCCATGCGTGCCGGGGTCATTATCGTGATAGCTTGGCCTCTTGAAACTAAGTTATCATGTATGAACCACCTCGACTATATGTATACCATAAACAGGAAGTTTGCTTAGTGTTGACGCGACACGAAAGACACGAGATATTGACTGAAACATTGTGTATTGAGTTTACGTCCATCATGGGGCCTTTGAATTTATCTTTTACCTCTGGAGAAACTTCATATGTATAATCAATTTAATGGTGTATAATGTAAATTCGGTTTTCTAGCAGACCTATACTATTAAAAAAAAAAATATCCATGGTAACGCAGCCGGAAAGGTATGAGAGGTAATGATTAGCGAAACACATTAAATATTTCATTGTCTGATTAGTGCTATTCCAAAAAATATATATACCCCGGAAAAAAAAATCAAATCATAGAGGTTAATTTCAAATGTCTGAGCATGTAGATAAATCGAAGGTAACAATTATGTTGTACACTATACGTCAAAAGAAGCACAAACTCGGCTGGAAAAAAAGATACAGTAAGTCGAAGGTACACGGTCAAGTGCTGCCCTACTTAAACATACTCTGCGAAATTGACATGCCCAGAAGGAAGAAGAAAATATGTTGCACCATCACCCAGTCAGCCGCCATCAACCATTATCCCGATAGGCTGCCAAATGCGTGTACCACCGCATGCGTGTTTGGGGGTTATATTTAGCCACATCGGAAGGTCGGACGATCTGCTGCGCGGGCCCTAAGAGCAAAAATTAACCCATACCCATCATTCTTATTACCACCGTCAGCAGCAGCAGCATTATTGTTATTTAGTATTAGTATTGGTATTATCAGTAGTAGGCTAGTAGTTGTAGTAGCAATAATATTAGTAGTAGTCTTGTTATAGTGGTGGTTGTGAGGGTTTTAAAATTTCTGGTGGTGGTTGTGGTAGTAGAGGGATTTAATATTGGTATAGTGATGGTGATGGTGGTAGTATCAGTATTTATGATGGTGGTGGTAGTGATGATGTATAGTAATAGTGGTAATAGTTGTTGACCGTTCTTCTTGGTTCACTTTTTTTTTCTCATCCGGCGTGTTCCTGAAATGGTTGATCTTGATCTTGATGATTAATGCGCAGGGCACCTATAGGCATACAGGTGCATAACACGCATAGTAGTCACAGTTATATATCACAAAGTTATATAACTCTGTGATAGTAGTTCAACCCTGAAATGCTGTAAGGCTTCAGTAAGATTCCTTTTAACCAAATTAGTAGACGGGTTATAGTGCAATGTAAAGATGCGTGCGTGACTGTGTGTGTGTGTGTGTGTGTCATTCATCATGGTCTAATCACGTACTGGACTCGCGATCGCTAACCCGCACTCTCCGCGTTGTGAGCTTGGAGTTACATATTCACGGATATTATTAAGTAGGCTACACCCCACATCACATGCACACACACGCCTAGGAGGAGGGCACAACCAAGGCACAACGTCCTTCTGACACACGCGGTGCCCATTCACTGCTGGGTGGGCTCGGGACACGGATGAAAGGAGACTGCCCATCCGTCTCCTCGTCAAACGGGAATCGAACCCGGGACCTCTTGGTTGCGAGGCGAGTATTTTAACCACTGCACTACAATGTGTGTGTGTGTGTGTGTGTGTGTGTTGAAGAAAAAATGTAATAACAGCAGGTGAAGGTGGTGGTGTATTGGTTAATTAAGGCTTCTTCATGTATCTGAATTGGTTAATTGAGTGGGAAAGAGTTATCAGGATAAAAGGTATTATAACTACACAGGCAGAGGTAGTAAACTGCGTCCAGGTGTAGTAACTATACTATATATGCTTTGATTACCGAGGCCGCCTCCTCCCTGTGTAGCAGAATTGGTTGGTGGACTGAGTTGGGATTTTGGGAAGTGACAAGGAGGCTACGAGGCATTCTAATAACAGAGGGGAAAGTGGTTGTGAATTAAGATTAGTGGATGAGTTGGAAAGTGACAAGAAGGATACGAGGCATTCTAATAACAGAGGGAAAAGTGGTTGTGTATTAAGATTAGTGGATGAGTTGGAAAGTGACAAGAAGGATACGAGGCATTCTAATAACAGAGGGGAAAGTGGTTGTGTATTAAGATTAGTGGATGAGTTGGAAACTGACAAGAAGGATACGAGGCATTCTAATAACGGTTGTGTATTAAGTATTCCAAGTGTTGCATATTATGATTACTAAGGCTGTCTTTTTTTATGCTTCAGGGGCGGTCTTGTGTACGCGTGCTTCCTGCTCCTCGGCCTGGGCACGCTGCTGCCATGGAACTTCTTCATCACGGCACAGTCGGTACGTCTCTTGCATGCTTATTGCTTCGTTCCCACTGCCGTTGTTGCTTTAGGGATTGGTTGCTGACCCTGAGGTGTTTTGAATGGTATATGAAGACACTACATATTCGCGGAGGATGGGTACGCCCCCCTCCCACCACCACCCCATGTTCCCATCCCCCGCGATTAAGGCGAGTCAGCAAATAGAGCAAACTTACCCCAAACCCATTATTTTTTTTATTGTTTAAGTTATTTCGATTACCTTCAGACCCTCCATTTGAACATATGTTGAATTTTAAGGCACATTTATGCAGTAATACTTACTGAAAACAATACATGTTTTGTCCCGAGATCTACGTACCATAAACGAGAGGTTATTGTCATTTACCCACTTCAGAATCCTCCATTACTCTCTATTCTGTCCCAGTGCATTGGGTCTTACAATCTATTTAAGTAAATTTTGTCTTTTCATAGTAATTGTGGTGGGGTGGCATTTGTTACAGTGTTAAATTTTATGTAGTATATTTGTTTTCATTCAAACTTATAGAGCATGTTGGTACTGCATACATGGCAGATTTTAAATATTTGATTTCAAGCAATGGGATGTAGCATGTATACAATGGTTGACCATTACGTCATGTAAGGGGTTTCGTATATGATTCTGGTGTTGTAATTTTTTCTATTAATCCTTTAACTTCTTTTACTACTTACTGCTCATTTCATTGTTTTCAAATGCCTCACCTCTATACTTTTTTATATCTAATACAAAAATCTCTATTTTTTTCTTTATCTCTTGCTGACCTTTACAGGTAGAGGCAGCTTTTTTTTGTGATGTATAATGTATACTTTTTGTTGGTGCTGCATGCATGTAAATAGGCGGGACTGAATTTCTAATACACTGCACACACTTTCAGTACTGGGACTTCAAGTTTGAAAATAAAACAAATCCCAATGCAACACGGACAGAGTTGCAACAGTTGTATACTCCCATGCAAGTCTGCTTCTCTCAGATACCCAACTTTATATTCTTATTTATTAATGCACTCTTCAGTCACAAGTGAGTAGTGGTTACATTATTTTTTTCTTTGTCCCTATTCCAGTTTTGACAAAAAATATTTTTTGTCAATCCTTTGCTTTTGCAGGTATAATCTTGCTTGTGGTTGATCAAAAAAAATTTTTTAAATGAAAAAAATCACTTAAACTTATTATGAACAAGTTATTTGTGTTATATTGAATCATTTGATATTGTTCCATTATAAATCTTTTGTGAAGTAGTGAAATATCTGTAGTTAGTAGATCAGCTGAGTGTTCTGTGATGAATATAAACATCGCAAAACTTGTTTTCTAAGTACCTACTCCTTGCTCGGTTGACAGGCTGCCTCAGCGGTTGCGACTCCTGGTGTCCATGATTCTCATGATTGTGTTCTTCACCCTCACCACCGCCTTCACGCAGATCAGCACAGATGGCTGGCAAACAGGTTTCTTCGCCTTGACCATGATCATCATCATCCTTATCAACAGTAAGTGGGTAGTACCATGGGAAACATTAATAAAGTCAAGTGTGTGACAATGGGAAGTAGCACTACCTAGAGTATGCATGTCCGAGTTGCACTTGATGGGAATCAAGTTATGTTAAAATCATCTTCTCACCATTTCCTTATCAGGATGTTCGGGCTACATTTGTAAATGTTTATTGACAGACATTTTATTCATAAGTGACTGAGTTCACCAACACACTTCTCTCATCTTCAAAAGTAAAGACTATTTCATCCTCCTTAATGAATCCCATCACCCACAGGTTCTGGTGCCATATTCCAAGGAGGTTTGTTTGGCGTGGCCGGGATGTTCCCTGAGAAGTACATGACTGCTGTTGTGTCAGGCCAGGCTCTAGGAGGTGTCTTTGCGTCAGGCGCCCGCATTGTGTCCCTCTCAGTGGGGGCACAGGATGCCATCTCTGCATTCATTTATTTCAGTATTGCTGTGGTGGTCATGATCTTCACATTGTTGGCATACCTTTATATGTCAAGGACAGTAAGTATAATCACCTGTTCTGTATTTATGAAGATGCAATATAATATAAAAATGGTCGTTATAACAGGTTACGCTTACTCCAGCTTATATGTTGTAGCATATAAAAAATATTTGAATCCTTAACATAATCTACAATACACTTATTAATACTATCTAGCTATTTATATTTCATTTTGTATCCATAAGACATAACAAACTGCACAGTAGAAGAAATTTTTAAAGAGATTGTAAATAGTATAGTACTGTTGTGAAAATTTCAATATCTCTTGAAAATATATACTTCTACCAGTAAAGAACTCATTATTATTGTTTTTTCATTCAAAATTAAATCACAATGAGCTCAAATGTCTTATTTCAATAAAGCAAATTTTAAGATACAAGTTTCGTGATAATAAAATAATTGCAGTCTTTCACTCAACAATGTCTACATATTTTTTCAGGATTTCTACAAGCATTACACTAACTGCCAAAATCCTGAGAAAGGGAAGCTGACTGATGCTCCTCCACCTGAGAGGACATTCAAGGATCAGGTCAAGATTTTTAAAGATATCTGGCCCTTGGGAATGTCTGTGTGGGGAGTGTTTGCTGTCACTCTTGGTGCCTTTCCAGCCCTCTGTGTCAAGATTATTTCCTCAGTAGAGAATGAAACTTGGTCTGGTATGTCTCAGAATTATTAAAATATTATTTACATTGGGGAGTGTTATTAATATAATTGATTTGTCTGCCCTTGCCTTGCTCCTACATGGCAAATTGAGCCTATATTTCTCTTTGTCTCTTTTATGATTTAAAAGAAAAAAAGTCCTTTTCTATAATGAGATGATATGTTATTCCTTTTTTGGTTGCTCATTTGTTTTCATTATTTCTCACAAGGACAGTATACTAACTGCATTTGCATTTTCACTTTTTCAGATATATACTTCCAACCAGTTGTTACATTCCTCTTGTTTAATATTGGGGACTACATTGGACGTCAGTCTGCAGGGTTCATCATGTGGGTGAGTTTTGCCTTCAGTGGCAACAGTTTTAGAGCTACTTCATGTGTGATATGAAGAGGAGGGAAATCTGTCATAAAGGATATGCATGGCCTTGATGTGATGTGACAAATGGCATAGTTTTGGGTACAGAACGAAGGTGGCAAGAAAAAAGAGGAAAGTGCATCTAGGTTAAGATAGACCATTGAAAGCAGGGAGGCACTACTTAGAGCTGAAGAATCCTGCTTACTAGTTTGTTCTTTTATTGAGCTAATAGATTGAACAAGAGAAGAGAAAAAAAAACAATCTAAAAATGGCAGAGTAAGCAGAGGGGAAAGGACCCCAAAACCAAAAAGTATGATGAAAATGCAAGAAAATGGAAAAAAGAAATGATAATTACAAAAAAGCTGACGAATGATAGGTTGGAGTGGGAGAGGATTATAGGGGAGATTACATAAACACTGAATGCAACCCATTTTAACTTCAAAACACAAAACTTTCATATGATCATACTGATGGTATTGTAACGGAATCTTTTGCCATGGTCCAAGGCAAAAGTTCTTCAATGGCATATGAATGTGTGGTATGACCTATTATACTGGAAAATCCTTGTTCTTATGACTACATGAAGCTTTTCATGCTTCCCAAACTATGATTGTGATGATGACACTATATACCTTCTTGTTCCATTGTTACAGCCTCGTCGGGGTTCCAAGATCCTTTATGTAATGGTGGTATTGCGAGTTGTATTCATTCCTATCTTCTTATTGTGCAACCACAACCCTGACTCGCGCATCCCAATTTGGTTTGCTCATGACTCGTGGTATGTCCTCTTCATGCTCCTCTTCTCCCTCTCCAATGGCTACTGCTCATCACTGTGCATGATGTATGGCCCAAAGTGAGTACACAACCCTACCTATTGTATTTAGGTGTGGATACTTTGCCATTGTTTGATTGTCCAAGTAGAAGCAACTTAACATGTATCCATATTACCACATAGTGTAAGCTATTAGGAAGAGAAGGAACTTAAGTGAAATGTGTACAACTCCTCAATAATATTTGCTTTGTGCAGAAACAAGACCATTGCCTTCTAATCAGTACCTTTTTATTGTTGTTTTTCATTGGGGCTTTCCTTACCCCCCAAAATATGCTAGATTAGAATGGATTTACTCCTCTTGTTCACACTCATTTATAAACTATTCCCAATAAGTTGTGAGCATGACCCTTTACATCATCTCTTTATTTCAGGATGGTGACAGAGGACAAGGCTGAAGTGGCGAGCAGCATGATGGCAGCCACGCTAGGACTCGGCCTGCTGACAGGAGGCCTCTCGTCCTTTGCTTTTGCTCTCATTAGCTAAGGATTCAACTCTTGATAGGTGCAGGACAGTCTTGGGTTCTAGACTGATGAAATCAGTCACTGTCAGTTCTACATTGATTTAAGTATTTGACAGCTTTGTCAGTGAATAGTAAGCTAAAAGGGGCTCTTTCTATTTATGTATATAAAGTTATTTTTATACTTTCAGAATTAAAATGAAACCCTACCTCCATTTAATCATGTTTTTTATATTTTTTGTGGGAACAAACTACTTATTTATTTATGTATTTATAATCATGAATTATAGTGGGGTATGCTAGAACAAATGTAATTGGTTCTAAAACATTGTTCATTATAACATTTGTTCATTCTATCATACACTGAAATACATGTATTTATGGGTAATCCGTTCCAGGGCCACTGCCAAAACCAAAGTTACCACTCAACACTACGCTGATGCATGACAGGCTCAAGACCTCCCACAGCTGATATTTCTCTGTGTTCGTTGTAGCATTTTTATTTGTTGTAGCATCATAATTTCATCAATGAAATATGTTCGCCATAGCATATTTTTTAGCAACATTCATTCGTTGTAGCATATCCCACTGTATTTGTATTTCATAAAGATTACAAAACAATGAATATATGCATTTTTGCATAATATTCGTGCTTGGAAAATTGTGTACTCATTATATTGACGCGCATTTCTAATTCACGAGATAAATAGGCGGACTAAGCAATGTATGTGTGTATGTCTTAAGTTATGATGTTAGTTCACAGGTTTGTTCCTTGTGAAGAGCTTTGATAAAATCTATCAACTACAGACATATTTTTATTCAGATTTTATCATCATCATCATATTCATCACCATCACATATCTCATGCAAAGCAAGGAAATAGGAGGGAGGAGGAAATCAAACAAATCTCATAGTGACATGAACTGTTCACATACATGTGACACTAAACTTTCTCCTTATATATATTTTCATTATGTATGCCTGAAATGGCATTCATAATAATCTTTATACTTTTTTTTTATCAGTGGCCTTGACTAAGAGATCCTGAAACAAAGTGGCTTCCAGAGCTCAGTGTTTCCTTGTTGCTTTCATCACATTGCTGTCATTAGTTTATGTTTAATGTTATAGTATGAATAGTTACAATCTGCACAGCTGTAAATCTGTTATGTATTTTCAGACAAGGTCTATGTTTTTAAAGTGTTTCTTTAATGAAGGCAGTATTTTGCATTCTTTGTAAACTCCTATAAAAGCCTGGTTGTGTCTTCTAAAGAAGAATGCGTTTTATTGAAATCTTAATAATGGCAAACATTTAGGTGTCTTTTGACAGCGATGAGCTGTTACAAATCTTTGTTTTCCGGTGATTTGGCATCAAGCAAAAGATTATGTATATCTTAATGTACCTAGGCCAGTCCTTCAAATTAGACCAAATTTCAAAGTAAGACTAAGACTGTAATGTATTTGTTACTAAATAAATTCATATTATTTATAGATATAGTCTCTAAATTTACCGTAGGCAAAAGAAATACACAGTAAAGGTAATGGTAAATTTGGGGGCAATACACCAGATCTGCACATGGCCTTGGTGCTCATCTCCATCTCATTTGCCCTTGAGCCTGTGGTGTGTAAGAACCCGTTACAGCAGCACACAGACAGATGTGACATCTGAGCTACCATCTTGGAAGCAATTACTCAGTCATCATCAACCAACAAAATAAACACCTTTGTGAATATCATTTTCACCATTATCATCATTATTGCCTCACTAAGCATGATAAAGGGATTTAGGATGAGAAATAGTAATTAACCCGGTAGCAGCAACGGGCCAAATTTGTGGCTTTACCGTGTAGCAGCGACAGGCCAAATTTGTGCCATGATTTAAACCCCCTAAAATAGATGATACATAATCTGATCACAAATGCTTTGATATATATTATGAAATGGTTTGTGTGAGGGGTGATTTTTTCTCATTTTTCTCGCTTGGAGGTACCATTAAGAAACATGATCCCCAATGTTACTGGGTTAACCCATAAATTGCAGCAGGGAGTGGTGAGGCATACAGACCCTGTGTGGGAACATTGTGAAAAAAATGAGTATTGCCAATTTGGTTGAAGTGTACCTCAATGTCTTCTAAGTAGAATCCCATATCAAACCATATATAATATAATATTTATATACAAAGGGTTTTTAGCATGGTTGTGGTCAGAAGTTGTATGTAAGGTGTGAGCATCAATGAGCCAGCGTGGCGTCGCAGGGTGTGTGGCAGTGTCACCACCGGATGAAGATCAAATTTCCTGGATAGCTACACTTAGAGCTCCTAGTTTACTGAAAAAATAAGGTCCCTTCATTTCCATTACCATACATTATGAATAAGAGACTTTCTTTATACTAAGAACCAAGTGGTTAGGAAGCTTAACTGAATAGGCTAACATGGAGTGCAGCCTACATGTCTCTCCAGAATCATGAGTGTAACTTTCTTTACGAATCATTAATTACAAGTTTTGATTAATTAACAAGTTCCTCACATTAACCTTGTAATTAAATTAATATACCTAAAGTCTTCCAAGGCTTCTAGCTCAAAGCAAAAAAAAAAAAAAATACTGATGAAAAAAAACCAGGTGTGGCAACACTGGTGTGTGATGTGAAGTGCTATCGAGAGATGACACGTTGAACTGCATGTCATCCAATTTTGAGACACTTCCAAGTAATGGCGCAGTTTTGGTACATATTTGAATATCATGCCTTCTGTGAGGTTGTCACAGTCTTCCAGTAAAGCCTTAATAGAGGTTTGCCACAGTTTATGGGTTATTTACATTTATGGATGAAGATGAAGAGAGAGAGAGAGAGAGAATATTACATAAACTAATGTAGATATTCAGAGAGAGAGAGAGGGAGAGAGAATATTACATAAACTAACGTAGATATTCAGAGAGAGAGAGAGAGAGAGAGAGACAATAGTGATGTTTAAGGCAGTAAGGGGACTAGAAAAGGTGAACAGGGAGGATTTTTTCTGACGAGATAATGGAAGAACAAGAAGTCATGAATCCTACAGGTTGAAGGAGACTAGATGCTGTAATGATGTCAATAAATTTAGTTTTCTATAGAGTAGTGTTGATGTCTAGAATGAAATGGATGAGGAGGAGGTGCACACAGGACACATCCACGACTATAAAGCCAAGCTGGGTGAAAGTAGACATGGAGGCAGGATAGTATGAAATTAACTGTAGGTAATCTTGTGCACTACGTACATCCAGGTAAATATATATGCAGAATCAGTCAGTTAATGGCAATGATTAATTGAAACCAAAGTGGGAGAATATTTATGCACCATATTTTACTAAACTCATTTTTACGTATTTGTACTTACATTACAGTTACGAATTTAAACTAATGTTGTGTGGCGACTAAGCCTGATGGGCGAGCCTCCCATAACTCACTCTGCCAGGGGGGGTACTTCTTTGGCCGGCTGGTTAAGGAGTGGCTCTCCCGTCTCGCTGGTCGCAGGTTCGATCCCCGTCACCGGCAAAGCTTTTCCTTGTCTGGATTAATTTCTTGTGTGTTTCGTTACACGCAGTGGTCGTGTTGGAGCATAGTTAAGAGAATAATGTTACACCACCGGCCAGCAGACCACACTCCAAGCACGGGCAAGCGGTGTGCCTCAACCCCAGACCACCACACACGGGCATGAACCTCCAGAACAGCCACGAGACACACCGCACCAACGCTCCCAAGGCCGCCAACACGAGGGGACAAGGCAGGGCAAAGACAGGCTCACAGTGCAGGTTTTCCACTTTACTAAACAGCTCCAACCATGTACAAACACTGGTTTACAAGGCACAGTAACTCCGGGCACTCAAGAGGGGCACAGACACAGCACTAGGCTCACAGAAGCGGGCAGGGGCGGAGGAAACAGCGGCACACTCTCTCGTCTTTGGCAGCTCAGACCTCACTCTCCGGCAGCTCAACCCTCTCTGTCTCTCCGTGACGGGGCTCGCTTCAGTCTCACCCGCCGCGATGCACCCCATGCCGCCGGCCATCACCCAGCCCTCTGCGCCCCCAAACTAGCACCCCCGACACAAACAACACAAATACACCCAAAAATACCCCCCTGGCATAACAATAATTCTGGCATTTCACTGGTGGCAAAGCGGTGGCATCCTCTCCTGTGATTCTGTTGTGTCACCCCGAGTGGGTAACAGGTAGAGTGATGGCCCATGCTCTCCGAAGTTCATAGAAAATGGGAAATCTCAACACACAGAAATTAATCTACATAGGAATGGGGAGCCGTGCAGTGCGGCGACTAAGCCTGATGGGTGAGCCTCCCATAACTCACTCTGCCGGGGGGGGGTACCTCTTTGGCCGACTGGTTAAGGGTGGAAAGCCTTTCTTCGTAAGATTTGTTGCGCAAGGAAGGGATCATTTTTGTTGCCCAACGCTGAACACCTTCTAATCTAGCAATGTCCTTTGCATGGTGGGGAGATCAAAACTGTACCGCATATTCCAAGTGGGGTCTGACTAAACTATTGTAGAGTGGAAGTATTACATCTTTATTCTTGAATAAAAAGTTTCTTTTAATGAAGCCCAACATTCTGTTCGCTTTATTTGCTGCATCGATACATTGATGTGAGAATTTGAGGTTTGACGCGATTTTGACCCCCAGGTCTTTAACGCATTGAACGCTTGTGGGTTTAACACCACCCATTTCGTTATCGAACTTCTTATTTTTTGTTCCAACTTGAAGGAGCTGGCACTTGTCTATGTTAAAAGGCATCTCTCATCTATCCGACCAAGCGGAAATTTTGTGCAAATCCTCTTGGAGGCTTTGCCTGTCTTCATCGGTGAGAGCTGAGTTACCAATCTTTGTGTCGTCTGCAAATTTACTAATGCGATTATTGATTCCAACATCCACATCACTGATGTAAATAATGAAGAGCACTGAGCCAAGAACCGAGCCCTGAGGGACGCCACTAGTGACCGGCGCCCACTCTGAGTTAAATCCGTCAATCACCACTCTTTGTTGTCTGTTGCTCAACCAATTCGTGATCCATTGGTTTACTTGACTGTCAATACCTATTTGCTTTAATTTATAAAGTAATTTATGATGTGGGACTTTATCAAACGCTTTCTGGAAGTCAAGATAGACTACGTCTAATGATTTGGTTACGTCATAAACTGAGAAGAGGTCGTTATAAAAGGTCAATAGGTTTGATAGGCAGGATCTTTTGTTACGGAAGCCATGTTGCGAATCCCCAATTAATGAGTGGCTTTCAAGGTAACTCACAATTTTGTCTCTAATTATGCTCTCAAGTAGCTTACCTACAACTGAAGTTAGACTAATGGGCCTGTAATTACCTGGTATTTTTTTGTCTCCTTTCTTAAAAATCGGTATCACGTTAGCCTTTTTCCAATCCGAAGGAACGATGCCTTGTCGCAAGGGCATATTGAATACGGTTGTGGGAGGAGACTATTTCGCTCTGTGTTTCTTTAAGCAGTATAGGATATACTTTATCGGGTCCGGAACTTTTATTTGTTTTAAGTGATTGGAGAGCTTTAAGGACTTCATCGGTTGTTATTTCAAAATTAGGCAATGCATGCTCGAGATTTACATTAGTACTGGTGCTGGTGGTAGTGGGAGGAAGACTGTTAGTATTAAACACCGAGGAAAAGTAACTGTTTAAGAGATTTGAAATGTGTTGGCTGTCAGTCACCAGTGCACCGTTATCAGTCACTATAGTGCACCGTCAATGTCCTTTGTGCTTCACAGACCATGCCTACTCCTCCTGCATATTAACCAAAATAAAATAGTTTCATATTTGAAGATACTCAAAATTAAGGAATTTAATGAGAGAGAGAGAGAGAGAGAGAGAGAGAGAGAGAGAGAGAGAGAGAGAGAGAGAGAGAGAGAGAGAGAGAGAGAGAGAGAGAATTTTTATTTCAAACATGCAGTTACATCTGAGTTATTTATTTTCCTCGCTCCCAATCCCAGTATCTCAATCTGCGAGTCTGAAGATCCGTGCACCTAGACCTTGCTATTTTAAGTACAAAAAATGGTATACCTAAACCTAGAGTACGTCCCTCTATCAAAGGACTCTACCACAGAGTTATATACCTAGAGCGCGCGCTCCCGTGTTGTGGGGTTAGCGGCAGGTGAGGAAAGCTACCCTGGCGCGGCAGCCATCTTGGGGAGCCCACTTTCCCTCACTCTGTGGTGGTGGTTTTGATGGTGGTGGTGGTGGTGGTGATGACGATGGTGGTGGTGATGATGGTGGTGGTGATGGTGGTGGCGGTGATGATGGTGGTGGTGATGGTGGTGGTGGTGATAGTGGTGGTGATGGTGATGGTGGTGATGATGATGGTGGTGGTGATAGTGGTGGTGGTGATGGTGGTGGTGGTGGTGGTGATGATGGTGGTGGTGGTGGTGGTGGTGATGATGATGGTGCTGGTGTTGGTGGTGGTGGTGATGGTGGTAGAGGTGGTGATAGTGGTGGTGATGGTGGTGGTGGTCTGTGATAGTGGTGGTGGTGGAGGTACGTGATAGTGGTGGTGGTAGTGGTACGTGATAGTGGTGGTGGTAGTGGTACGTGATAGTGGTGGTGGTACGTGATAGTGGTGGTGGTGGAGGTACGTGATAGTGGTGATGGTAGTGGTACGTGATAGTGGTGGTGGTACGTGATAGTGGTGGTGGTGGAGGTACGTGATAGTGGTGGTGGTGGTGGAGGTACGTGATAGTGGTACGTGATAGTGGTGGTGGTGGTGGTGGTGGTACGTGATAGTTGTGGTGGTGGTCTTGGTGATGGTGTTTTTCAGAGAGAGAGAGAGAGAGAGAGACACTCCCCCCAGCGGCGGGCCGTTGCCCGCTCATCGACATATATGTACTTATTTACAATATGTAAGATGTAAAAATAAAGAAAGAAAAAGAAAGATGAGAGAGAGAGAGAGAGAGAGAGAGTATAAAACCTGAGTTATGTCATGTCACGTCAGTCCGTCTCTCTCTCTCAGCCAAATCCTCCACCCACCACCATCACCACCACCACTATAGCACCACCACCACCACCATCATCACCACCACCACCACCACCATCACCACCTACCACTTACCTCCACTTTGAAGTTGCCGGCTGGAGCACAGAGTTGGTTGGACTGGGCTCCCAAAGATGGCGGCCGAGGTACTTCCGGTTGCCGCATCCGAGTGTCTGGCTCGCGCGCTCTAGGTATATAACTCTGTGGACTCTACCCAGCAGGCCAGCCAGCACAAGCGGATGGTATTTCGGCAAAAAAGTCTGTCCTGCGGCACCAACGCGGAACAGGTCATAAGAAGAAGCGCGGATTGTTATGCCTCCGACTCAGCCCCGAGCTTGAACTTGATAATTTGTGCATGCAACTTAATTTTTTTTTTTGTACCCTCCTACTTTCTAGATTTGTACCTCCGTTAGAAAGAGAGAAGCACGGCACCTCGGCCAAAGTGTGGTGGAGTGTGGCTGCGGTGAGTAAAGTTTGTGTAATTTCTCCACTACGGGCGTCAAGGAGGAGTGTTATATCTCAGCTTAGCCCACCTGCTCCGTACATAGATAATGGAGACTATTTACGGTTTCACCCAACCAACGATTTTCTCACGTGGTTCATGTTTTTCTGGTGATAAATGTAGTGAATTGGACGATTTTGTACCTCATTTCCGTCGCAAATGTCTACTTTTTCCGTGCTATAGAGAATGTATGGGCCAGCCAGGCTCAATAGATTAACCTGAATACACTGAGGTATAAACAATATGGAATATATGTCCCTTGTGCTTCACAGATCACGCCTACTCATCCTGCATATTAACCAAAATAAAAGTTTCATATTTGAAGATACTCAAAATCAAGGAATTTAATGAGGTACCCAAAATCGTGCAATTCACTACATCTATCACCGGAAAAACATGAACCACGTCAGAAAATCGTTGGTTGGGTGAAACGGTAAATTGTCCGTAATTAACCAAACCTTACCCAACTTACCTGATGTACCATTTACTGTTGATGAGGTTTCAGGCCCCGCTCCGCTACAAGCGCAGCAGTATTACAAAACTGAAGCCAGCATTTGTAACTAATGTAAGCACAAATACACAAAAATGTAATATAATAATGGGATTACTCCAGTCTGTTACCAATTTCACTTGGATGGTCAACACCATTTTCTTCTACTAGATTTAAATTTGCTCTTCAACATTTCTCGGTACTGTTTTTGTCGCAAATTACTAATTTGTGCGATATTATTTTCTTTCACTAAAATCCAGGAGGGTCGATGGGATTGAAGCTCCTCTCAGCAGGCGGGGGGGAGGTCAAGGTGGACAAAGCCCCCTCCGTTAAGGGTTAGGTTTAATTTGTTAGATTTCATTAATTTTGATACCTAATTGTGACCCGTTTTATTGTGTGTAGTGGCAGCATGCCGTTGCAGTGACTGGCAAGAACTGCAACCCATCAAAACAGCGTGGTAAAATGTCATACAGTGGTAAGAGGAAGTGTAGAAAACAATTATTTAAGAAACAAGTAATTTGCTGTGTAAACTGATATAACAAAAGATGAATAGGTTGGTATGATCTTTAGATAAAAAAGTGCCAACCACCAGGGTGAAGTTGGTGAATGACTGGAGTTTTACCATGATAACTTTTCACCACTGTGCATTCTATAATCTGACCTAACCTAGACATGAGAACAAAAATAATTAATCTAACCTTATGTAACCTAGCTCTAACACGTAAATAATTAACCTAACCTATCAAAAATAATATCTTTTTGCCACTGTGCATTCTATAACTTGACCTAGACATGAGTATGGAAATAACCTAACCACATAACCTACCTAAAGTAAAATTATATAAAAACTAATCTAACCTATCCTAATCCTACCTCGATAAAAAAAATTCCCAAATAAAAATATTATAGTACGTACATTCTATAACCTAATCAAATTTAGGCATGAGCATGGAACTAATTGCAATGACAAGATCCAAAATTCCAGCCCCACTGCTGCATCATTGTCAATCATGGCAGCTTGTGAGTAAACACTACCACCCATGCCGCATCATCATCATGTTATAATCATTGCTTTTAATTTGCAAAGGGTATTAAACACACCGTATGTGACAGAGCTTATGTTAGATCTTAGAACACTGGCAAGGAGATCACTTGACTGAAGACTGCCACAATAGCACTCAGTGAAGCTCACTCAGACAGGCTAAGAGATGAACAATGTTTTAGTGACATTCTTGTGGAAGAAGAGGCAAGCTGCTTGGCCCTGCTCCAGCTGCTGTGTTTCAGGACCCAAAATTAACCAACATAGAAATATGCATTAGATAGGTGAAGAATTGGGCTCAACCCCAGCAAAACACTAGTCTGGGATAGAATGTCAATAGTGGCCCTGAAGGCATGTTCAAACACTTTGTGCTACATGACACATTATGTTTTGCCATTTTCTGGAGGGATTAAACAAGATAAGTGTGTGAGGAAAAACCAACAACACACCAATCATCAAGAGGGAGAAAAAAGAACCACGGAAGAGAACCTCCCACTCCTTCCTATCTCACTACTGAGCAGAAGTATTTCTTTGATAGAATGGGTTATGACAAGGACAAGTGCAAAGATCTTTGTTTTAATAAAAAGATATAATCAGCTTAAGATTGAGAAACAATGAATAGGCACTGTATGAGCTCGGACTTCCTTGCTTCTATTACAGTTGCTTAGGTAAACCACCAGTTAAGTATGTTGTCAGTGTGTGTATGCCATTTAATGCAATTTGTTGTTGCTTAATTAGTTTTATGCATTGAGCTGTTTTTTTGCAGGGTGCCGTGTGTGATGCTGAACCTGGGAGGACGTATTTGTGTGGCTGCACGAACAGCCGTCACCATCATGAGCAAACAACCAGTGAACACATCCAGCTATGCTATGGTCAGGGCAATAGAGGACCTGGAGAAGAACCCTTACTTTGATAAATATGCTGCCAAAATTGCTAAAGCACAAAAGTAAGGTTTTACGAAATGGCACTTCGATATTGTGATTATAATGGAAACATTGTAGCTGCTCCTATACTTACATTATTTAATCTCAAAGTTTAAGTAACCTGTTAGAACTTCATCATGCTTTATATTGATTCTCTTTACCTATTAATTCCTTTTTTTTTCTTTTTTTCTTTACATTTAGGTCCCCCATAATTTCCTTTTGAACTACATACTTATTTTTGCATTCTTTACATTGTCACCTTGGAAGTTCTGGACACATTTATACTCAAGGCTAATATTACATAGCTATCAGCAAAAGAACTTACTTTTTTTACCTTTCTCTACTAATTCACCTTAACATACTCTGTTCATTAGGGGGGGGGGGGGGGTGAGGGGGAGCATGGGCCTCGAAAGAAGCTAACATTGACACTCAAAATTGATTTGCATGTGCCACTGATGGGTTGGGGCTGACCTACAAAAAAAAGGTGGGCATAGCCTCTGTTATATGTATCGATAAGTTATTAGGCAGCTAGCATTTGTTATTGACTATAAGGCAATGAGGGGGCACAACAACTGTGATGGGTTAGGGGTGGGCAAGGGGTTGCTACCCCCTAGTAGATAGGTTATGTGAGGCGAATGGGGTTTGTTCACATATTGTGAACCTTTCATTTAAGGTGACTGCTACTTCATATTATGATTGATCCATTTTTATATGCCACTGGGAGGAGAGGAGTAGGGACCAAACAAACGAACAAAAGTTTTTAAGTGAATAAGATTATCCAATCAACTTAAACAAATTTTTGCATTCAAAAGTATTCTAGCAATGATTTTTATGCCATTTTCTGGCTTTTTCATATTAATAGAAGAAAAAAAAAGTTTGAAAATTATACATTTTCAAATAGGATAATAATTTCCCCAGAAATAAACATTTTCATTAGAAAAATCCTTTAAAATGATCCCCCAAACACTTGAATGCAAATTTTCTTTGCTCGTGTTTCCTTCAGATTCACCAGTTTGATTGCAGCAATACTTAAATTTATATGCATTTAGATGTATTTCCAGTCACATCAGGTGAAATCTTTCCTCCAGTTGCATGAGAGGTTAGAAACAATGGTTATACTATCTTTTCCTCTGTGCAGGGAGTCACCAGAGGAGTTTCTTGCAAAGTTTGCCAAAAACAAGGAGGTGAAGGAAAGTCAGCCAGGTGGACATGGGTTCACAAAGGTTGCAGAGAAGGCTAAGGAGTCAGCATCCAAAGGAGCATACAGCTTTGCTCCACAGAAGGTGAGAATTGTTTACTTTGACATTTCAAAATCATAATCAGCCTTGACATTTCTCAAATACACACCATTGTCATTTTTGCAGCAATCACTCATCACCAACCAACAGAAACATCACCTCTTTTACCCTGCCCAGTGCTTTCTGGCCATTATTTTCCAGATCAACTCAAAATAAAGAGGGATTTGAGAAATACAACACTAATACCAACCCTCACATATGCAAGTGAAATGTGGCCTGGAATGAAAGTCAGAGGTCTAGAGTGCAGGTAGTGGAAATTAGGTATCTGAGGAGTGCTTGTGGTGTGAGTAGAATGGATGGGATGAGTAATTAAAGTGTGGACGAGCATTTTGGAATGTGTCACAAGTGTGAAGGGAAGAAGTGTGGAGTGGTGGAAGAAGCGAAGCAACAGACTTTAAAGTGGTTTGGCCACATGGAGTGAATGGAGGAGAGTAAGATGACCAGAAGGGTGTATGTGAGTGAGATACCAAATTACAAGAAATACCTTTAAACTAAGGATAACATTCTATCACAAACAGAAACTGGAGAGCATCTTGAAGACAGACCTCCTGCAGGGCAAGACTAATGAAGAGGTGGCATATGTAAGTAATATTTTCACCTTGAATAAGTTGCCAGAAAAGAAATGAGGGTTTTGTGAGGCTAAGAGTGCTCCCACATAGAGCATGGAATCAGATGTTGAAGTTTTACCTTTTACCTTATGGTGATATGGGACAAGTTGGAGGTTTAGGCCATTGCTGTATGTGGCAACTGTTTGTTTTTCTGTCTCACTGGCCTTTGAGCTTGTGGTGGATAAGAACCCATTACCCTGGAACACAATGCAAGTGTACATCATCTGGGTTACCATAGTTTACCTTTCATATGCTTCTCCAGGCATCCATTTATTGACCAACCCGAAAGTGAGGATGAACATCTGGTCAGGCTGTGCTTTGCCAGCCCAGGCCAGGATTTGAACCCAGGTCGTCAGATGTGTAGCTCGGCATCCTAACCACTTCACCATGGAGGCAACATGAGTACATAAAACTCACCTTAAAGGAGTTAATGAGGTGTTTGGTGTAATGATTGTTCTGAGGCTTGCATATGAGAGCTACCTATGGCTTCATCCCCATTCAGGCCTCTTGCGCCAATTCACCAACATCTGTCATCACCTCATTAACCCGGTAGCAGCGATGGGCCAAATTTGTGGCTTTACTGCGTACCAGCGATGGGCCAAATTTTTGCCTTGACATAACCTCCCCAAAAATAAAGTGATCACAAATGCGCTGATATGTATTATATAGTGATTTGCGTGAGTGATGATTTTTTTCTCATTAATTCGCTTAGAGGGGCCTTTAAGAAACATGATCCTCGCAGCTACCGGGTTAAATACATCAAAGCCAACCCTTACAGTTACTGGTTATAGAGGCAAACATATCACACAACAGCACCCACACTGCTTTAAACCACAGAACATGAGAACTTCTGTGCTATGTGTGATTTGGATGCAACCAAGGATAAGAGACAGTAAGGATTGTTTACCAAACATTGTTTTACCCACAATAGATCACCCATCATCTGTGACTCCTGATCCAAATGAAAGTGCAGCATTGAGTGGTATCCTGATAGTTCACCACTCTATTCTCACTCATATAATATGATCATTTCCACAGTTTGACCATTGTGTATTATATTTTTTGTTACCACTCAATGCTATCTTTACATGTGGACCAGAACTTACAGACAGGATACATTGTGTTATTGTCTCTTATACTTGGTTGCAGCCTGATCACCCACTAGTTCAGAAGTTATTGCACTCTGGTTTAAAGTGATGTGTGTGCTGTGGGATGATAACCAGTAGGTGTAAGGGTGAACTTTGACTGGTCTGATGATGTGCTGACAGAAGTGGATAAGGCAGGCAGGAGAGGCCACAGTAGCCTCCATGCCTCAGAAAAAAACATCACACCAAACACTTCTTCAACTCCTGTAAGGTGAGTTTTATGTTGCTCACATTGATCCATTAGGATTCTTACAATTTCAGTTCAAAAAAAATGTAGGGATAGGGAGGTTTCAAATGAGAAGATTGTGTAAAAAGTACTTGGGTAGCAGTACCAATCAATCCTTTAGACATATACATATTGTAATGTCATACCAATAATGTTATCACTGATAACTCTCATCTTTCAGTCCCAATCATATATTACTGCAAGAAGAAAATACTAACCTTATATACATGATAGGAAAAACAGTACTTTAATTTTCTTAGTCTTTTCCTCATTTTTAATTCCTTTTCAGATATGG
The DNA here is from genome assembly GCF_024679095.1 of Eriocheir sinensis. Classification (NCBI taxonomy): domain Eukaryota; kingdom Metazoa; phylum Arthropoda; class Malacostraca; order Decapoda; family Varunidae; genus Eriocheir; species Eriocheir sinensis. The sequence continues at coordinate 8,205,687 of NC_066553.1, forward strand.
ATGGAGCATTTTCGCAACAAGGATGCTGTGTGTGGAATGATATCTGCTGAAATATATGAGAAACTTCACGAAGCTACAATAAAATATCCATGTGTGAGTAGCAACTCTGGCAATCATGTAAACATAATAGACAATTTTATAAGTAATAATGAAGAACACCATATATCTTCCTCACACAAACCATAACAGTTGTATGACAGACAGAACAGGCATAAGTTAACCTCATCCAAGAGAACAGTCAGAAAAATAATTATATTCATGAATAATGATTTCCCTTTCACATGTTATTTGATCTTGTATTTTAAGTACGTATACTCGTTATTGAAAGTAATTTTATCATCTTGATATAATGCTTAAGCACATTTCAACCCTTTGTGTTATTTAGCTCAAAGAGAACTCAAGGTATTTTTTTTTTTTTTTTTCAGTTTGTGCTTCCCTTACCAAGAGACCAAGGCTACGAGTTCATTGTGGTGCAGTTTGCTGGGCATGAGGCACACTTCACGCCGCTCATCAACTACCAGGTCAGGGAAGACCTTTTTCACTCTCTGCATTCTGTTGCCATTACTTTCGCTCACCATCATCTTTCCCTCCTCCTCCATCATAGAGGATGCAGCTATATAAAGAACGACTTAAGCAAGGCAACCTCCTTATACTGGAAAGAGAGATGAGTTTGAAGGGATTTGATGCAGGTTTTCAAATACCCGAACAAGTTCAGTAATGTTGATTACTCCAAGTATTTTTATCTCCAAATTAAACAGAAAACTAGAACATTTTTATGATGGTCAAACAATTTGAGGTAGGCAATGAGGTACAAAGTCTTCTCAAACAGTCATCTGCCACTGCTGCAATAACATTCCTTCAGAAGTAAATGGATAGATGATCAACTCCTTTAAAAATCACATTGACTTACCTTGTTGAATCAGGAGGGAACTGAATGCTTCCATAGGTATGTACAGCAAGTTCTTTAATCTGTTCTGCAGGTCACTGAAGAACCTCATGAACTTTCTGTTGCTTTCTTTTGCCTGTTCTTCCATATTTCCATGTTTCCTCCTCCTCCTTTTTCCCCTCTTTTCTTGCTCCTCCTCCTCCTCCTTCTCTTCATCATTATCACCATTACATTTTCCTTCTCTTTTTCCATCCAATCATTATTATCATCATCATCATTATTATTCTCCGCCTCCTTTTCTTTATTCTTATCTTCATCCTTCTTTGACAACATCATTAGCAGCAGTAACAGTAGGCCCCACTCTGAGCCCCTGCGCTGCTGAGCAACACATCCTGAGCATCAAATATTTCTCCATCACCACACACTGTTATGTCTGTGTGTTAATTCTCAACTTTTCAATTTGAGTTTGTAAGGATAAATTTAATGGAATGTGAATGATACTGTAAGACACTGCAGTTTTATAAAAAAGGAAGATTTTGTAAGAAGCTGTGAGGAATGCCAGAGGAAACCCACACCTAGAATTTTTACAGCATCCTAAGTAATGGTATTGCATCCCACAGGCATACAAGGAAGATGCCCCAGAATGCTTGACAATGGTCCACTATCCTGACCTGAAGGAAGAGAGAGGCATTGTGCTCATGCAGGGAGAGTACAACAAGGATGTTTTGGTGAGTATTTTTTTTTCAGATTTTATTGGAGTCTCCTTTTAACCCATACAGCGTCAGATACGTACGACGTACGTATTATTTTTTAATACCATTGAGTGTTAGATACGTACGTCGTACATATTTAATGTATTATTTTTTCCCGTCACTGGAGCGTGTCGAGGGTGATTTCTATGGTGGTGTCCTAGTAGACTGATCCCTTGGGAATACTGACCACCCAATATATTTAATTTATTGCCATAACTGGCAACCTGGCAGCCATTATTCTGGGTACAATTTTTGTTTTATTTTTTTGAATGTTGGAGGTGGTTTTGGAGATCGTGATGTGAAAATTGAAGTGGTTGGTGGTTGGAAAGTGGTTTGACAGTGTTGTGGGTGAGGTATAGTGGGTATACTGACGTCCAGAACCAACAATTTTGTATTGGCATTTTTGGTAAGGAGGGGGCCACGTATAAACTGTAATTGCGTGAGCAAACACTCTTGTGGGCGACTGTACATTGACTTGAACTATCAAAAAGCTCAAAATGAGTTACTCTAACAATATATATAAGTCTGTGCTAAATATGTCGAGAGAAAACGATTTACACTGATATGCACGTACAATCCAAGAAAGTCTACGGCAATCAACACTTTTTCCATTTCGCTTCCCAAATCAACAAAAAATGGCCCAAAACACCGACTTCTAGGGGACGGTAAGCTAAAAGACATTATATCTCTTCATTTTTCATGTTTTTCAGCTGTTTTATGCAAAAAAAAAATTTGATTTTTCCTCCGACGCTGGGGTGGGGAGGAAATTACAAAATACCAAAACGCTGTACGAGTTAACCTCCTTATTGCTGGTTTCAATAGCTTGAAAACTAGCTTCATATTCTGCTCCGTGCTTAGAGTAGATGACATTATAAAGATTATGGTGATTGCTTTGTAAAAAGAAATAATAGGAATATAAGGGTAATAACACTTCATAATGTAACCATCTAGTCATTCATGAATGAGTAGGGAATTTGATGGTAAAGAGAGAAACAAGCATCTTAACTATAATGAATCTGTGAATGCCATGTTTTATTTTCAGAATGCCTTTGAAGCTCAATTCCTAGTGAACCAGCTTCAGCTGTACTTCTCTGGGAGTGACTTAGCTCGGACGGGACTACTGGAAAAGTTCCACCACAGACCCAATGAGTTCAAGCACTCTGAGTTGGTGCAGCAGCTGGAGAGCCTGGACCTAAATGCCATTTCTCCCAAAAAAAAGGATAAATAATCATAAGGTAAATAGATTATTGTAGATCGTTGAAATGTATATATACAAATATTATATTTTATTTCCAATGTCCTAGTGTTTCTATTAATGTCTACTTTCTCCTAAAATGAGTTCAATAATTTTTGGGAATGTATTATGATAAGGGAATTTAAATATTTATGCACATCAGTTGCAAGGATTGGAATATAGCTTAACAGCATTCCATCTTTGTGAACACTTCCACAGCAGAAGAGTCTCCAACTCTCCCTGTTCTGGCACTCCCTCTCAGCACATTCAGTCCCTCGCCTGCCAACTCTTCTCTCCAACATTCATCCATTCTGTTGCTCCATTTCTTTTGTATCTCTTTCTGACACCATCTCCCTTGATCCTGCCGTCTTACACTCCAGACACTCTCTCCTGTCTCCCACATTTCTATATATGATTTTCTATTAAGTCCTTTTTTCCTCCTCAACTGCCTCTTTTATCTTATCTATCCACCATGCACTTCCTTTATTATTCCTTCCATACACCTTATATCCAACTGCTTCCTCAGTAGCCCTAACCCTAACATAATGTAGTCTAAAACTTTGTGGAATGATTGAAAATCTCAAACACCTCACTCCAGCATTGTATTTTATTACTACCTTTGTTCTTCCCAGTGATTCCTTCATCTTCCTTCTATATATCTGCATTTTACCATTGCCACACATTATCTTATGTGTCAATTCCTTCCTTTCATTTTCCTTCTTCCCATTCCTTGGAAATTATCATTTTTCATCCTTACTTTTGCTGCTAACGCAAGGTTATCACAACCATTAAACATTCTCCTCACAACCTTTGTATCCCATGCATTCAACTTCCTTCCTTTTCCAAAAGTCTGATGCTCATCTATGTACATTGTGGCAACCCTATAACAAAATCCTGGGCCTCCTTTGTTCTGACATTGCTCTACCTTGCGAATGTAAAAAACTTGTCTTGATGACAATGATCCTAGATAGCTTGTTGATAAGCTACACAGAGAAAGTTTAGTGATTTTGATAGTCATGACCGGACCAAATCTTGTGTTTGCCAGTGCAGCAAGCCAAGGGAAGTAAGTGGAAAATTGTAGAAAAACAAAAAAGATGGAGAAAACTCTGTAATTAGGACAATGCCACTCATTATCACAACACATTACATGACAGACAGGACAACTTACATGTACATAAAAAAGAAAAACTTAGTATCTCTACATACCATTTGGCATTTAAATAACACTAATTTATATACAATATAAATTATCCAGAAAGGAACATGGTCATTGTTAGGTTCTGCATTCAAAGAGTGCAAGCCTTAAGATCAAATGACTGGGGCTTCTCTACTACCTCCCCATCAGGAGAGTACACAAGAAAAGCAGGTCATCTTATATTCAAGCAGATAAATTGCCTTTGAAATACATGGTCAAAATTTTTCATATGTATTCTCACATGCTGTATCATGCAGACTTATCCTAGTGAGAAGTGTTGATAGCACTACATGACCTGAAGGCATGGGAGTCATTTGTTATAACTATAGCACACCTAGAGGTCCCTGCCCAGGCAATGATACACAGCTCATGCCGCTAAGGGTTCCTGGTTCCTCACCACACATGCTATACCTTTGTATTTTCATGATTGAGCAGACACATTACATGGTAGATCCTGATTACAAAAATGCCCAACTTTTGGCAAGACTTGTATTATTCTGGTACTACTATCAACAGTACTAATTGGCACTAATATCAACAGTTATACAGGAGCAGGGAGAAGGGTTTGCTCTCAGGTGCTGAAATTTAATTAACATGACCAAGAAATAAGTTACTTGTGCCTTAATGATTCTTTTTGGAGAGGCAAGTTTATTTCAGTGAGTGTGTCACACCCAGTGCATTGAACCATTATGCATATGTTCTATGTACAGCCAAGCTACTATTGAGTTAAAGGATTAAGCAGTCATAATTATCTGAAGAAAACTAGCCTTTCTTTCAGAAACAGTGGCAACTTTATGATGATTTCTTTTCTGCTTTAATCTTTTATTTCTTTCTGATCTTTATTTCAAATTCCTTAATCAGACAATTATTTTTGCTGTGTTAGCAGTGTTGAATTACAGCTCAGAGAATTACTGATACTGGTGATTCAAAATATATGTTAGAATATAAAAATGTCTTCCCCTGTGGTCCTGTAAAACAAAAGCAACATTGAGGTATGTTTACAGAATATATATTGACATTCCATAGGGCTGTCAGTCTAATAAGTGGTCTATACTAATAATCATAGTAATAGTCATCATAGTCATCTTGCACAGGTACCTCAGGGATAACTTTCTTCACTACTGGTGGAGGAGTTTTAGGAGATGCTGACTGCTTTTGTACAGGCTTTTGTGGTCGCCCAAGACCTCTCCTACGGCTACCAAGGCCTCCCAAAATGCGAAGAACCTCATTTTGGGGAGTGTCTTCTATCGTTCCAATTTCAGTGATCACCACTTCACCGCCAGCATAGCGGATGTCTGTCTGGCCATAGTTAGACTGCCGGTACTTGCTACTTTGGGTGGTGGTTATTACTGGCGCCTCGGTTGCTGGTCTTCTGGTCACCGATTGATGAAGAGCCTCAGTCACAAATTGTCCATTCACTTCGTTGTCACTGTCTGGGGTGATCCGGGCGCCTGCCTGGACGGAGACTGAGAGTGGGGCAGAAAATTTGAACTGCAGAGCCACGTCTTCCTCAATGATAGGGTGGGATGGATCCGGTGGAGGAGCATACCTGGTTGATGGTCACAGAAAATGTATAGGTTGTTTTGTTAGATCATGATAAAGAAAAAGTGGCTAATTATCACCATCTTATCATAAGTCACTCTTCCTATCAGTTATAATCATCAGTCATTAATCATCATCATCAGCCAAGTGTATATAACGCACAACTTGAGAAAGCTTGAATATTTGTAGCAGTTCATGAAGTCCTTACCTGGAGGATCCTCTTCTGGATGACGTAGTGGTGGTGGCAGTGGTGGTGGTTGTAGGTAGTGTTTCCGGTGGTGAAGTGGTGGTCTTCCTCACAACCAGAGGCCTGAAGATGGGGGCTGGGAGAGGCGTGGTGGTCCTGCGTCTTTGTGTCCTCGGTACTGTGGTCACATCCTCAACAAGCCGGGGAACTGGGGAGGGACGGGGCGGTGTGGCAGTCTTGGCCTCGAGTGTCGGTGTGTACTCTGAAGTGGTGGGAATGTCGGATGTTTGCGTTGTTTGTGGCTCTGGGAGTGTTTGCTCAGTGGTGGCAATTTTCTCATTATAATTTTGTATGGTTAAGGTATCTTCATATTCTGGGATGGTTAACATATCGTAATCGGGGGTGGTGGTTAATATACCAAAATCAGATGTGGTGGTTAACATATCATTTTCAGGAGTGGGAGCTAACGTGTCACTTTCAGGGGTAGGAGCTAACATGTCACTTTCAGGGGTGGGAGCTAACATGTCACTTTCAGGGGTGGGAGCTAACATGTCACTTTCAGAGGTGGGAGCTAACATGTCATTTTCAGGGGTGGGAGCTAATACATCATAATCAGGGGTGGGAGCTAACATGTCATTTTCAGGGGTGGGAGCTAATACATCATAATCAGGGATGGGAGCTAATATGTCATTTTCAGGGGTGGGAGCTAATACATCATAATCAGGGCTGGGAGCTAACAGTTCATTTTCAGGGGTGGTAGATAAGACAACATAATCAGGGGTGGGAGCTAACATGTCATTTTCAGGGGTGGGAGCTAATACATCATAATCAGGGGTGGGAGCTAACATGTCATTTTCAGGGGTGGGAGCTAATACATCATAATCAGGGATGGGAGCTAACACGTCATTTTCAGGGGTGGGAGCTAATACATCATAATCAGGGATGGGAGCTAACATGTCATTTTCAGGGGTGGGAGCTAATACATCATAATCAGGGATGGGGGCTAACATGTCATTTTCAGGGGTGGGAGCTAATACATCATAATCAGGGATGGGAGCTAACATGTCACTTTCAGGGGTGGGAGCTAATACATCATAATCAGGGATGGGAGCTAACACGTCATTTTCAGGGGTGGGAGCTAACATGTCACTTTCAGGGGTGGGAGCTAATACATCATAATCAGGGATGGGAGCTAACACGTCATTTTCAGGGGTGGGAGCTAACATGTCATTTTCAGGGGTGGGAGCTAACATGTCACTTTCAGGGGTGGGAGCTAATACATCATAATCAGGGATGGGAGCTAACACGTCATTTTCAGGGGTGGGAGCTAATACATCATAATCAGGGATGGGAGCTAACATGTCACCATTATCAGGGGTTGTGGGTAAGGTTTCATTATTAGGGAGGGTGGTTAACTCACTATAATCTGGGATGGTTTTTAACATGTCATTAGTATCAGGAGTTATGGTTAACATGATTTTAGGGGTGGTTGTTAACATGGCAATTATATGTGGGATGGGGCCTAAAATGTCATCAGGACTAGTGGTTAACATGGATTTAGGGGTGGTGGTTAATGTGTCATCATAATCAGGAATGGGGGCTAAAATTTCATGGTAATCAGGGGGGGTGTTTAGCATGTCATCATAATAAGGAGTAGTAGTTAACATGATTTTAGGGGTGGCTGTTAACATGTCATCAGGGGTGGTTAGCATGTCATTGGTAGGAATTATGGTATGTTCCTCACCTATGGCTGATGTTGGTGCAGTTGTGGGAGCTTCAGTAGCTTTAGGGGTCGTGGTTGTTGGTGTTGTAGTAGTAGTGGTAGTAGTAGTGGAAGTAGTAGTGGGAGGAAGTGTAGAAGTAGTGGTAGTTGTTGGGGGGTCAGTGGTAGTGGGCGGGGGAGGAGGAGCCGTAGTGGTAGTAGTAGGGGCAGGGGTTGTAGTGGATGTCGTGGTAGTAGTAGCAGTAGTAGTAGTAGTAGTAGGGGGAGGAATTATAGTAGTAGTAGTAGTAGTAGGGGGAGGAGTTGTAGTGGTATTAGTAGTAGGGGGAGGAGTTGTAGTGGTATTAGTAGTAGGGGGAGGAGTTGTAGTGGTAGTAGTAGGTGGAGTAGTTGTAGTGGAGGTGGTGGGAGTGGTAGTAGTAGTGGTAGTTGTTGTAGTAGTAGTAGTACTGGGACCACGGTTGGAAGTCTTCCTGCCTCCAAACTGAATGCGGGCACGCTGGGCTCTCAGTGGTCGGCCTCTCAGCCTTCGACGGGGCAGCTTCTGATTGCCTGGCCTGTAAAAGTTGGTTAATTGACATGCTTTAGGTGTTAGTAATGTTTATGATTAACATGCTTATCAAAACATGCTTTTGATTAAGTTGCAGACATTTACTTGAGTTGGGTGGTCTCTCTCAAGTAATTTTGATGGGGGACATGCTATGACAACATACTCTTTAATCATCACTTTATCTTTTGTGTTGGGTGACTTCATTCAAGGGATTCTTTGTGAACATGCTGATTAGTACATTGCTTTTAAGAGGTCACTGTGAGCATTGCAAGTATTTTCAGAATTATGGATGATGATTTTACCAGAAAGAAGGGAAGGTTTATGTTAGTACGGTATTTATGTGAGCTGCAATTATTTTTTTTATGTTTAATAGTACTAGATTATATTTGAATGCTAGTACTGTGCATCTACTGCTATAATAATTACATTTAGTACTTATACCATTTTGCTGGCTAAGTTGAAAATTTGATTACATGCAATCTGGTGTGTGTGTGTGTGTGTGTGTTTGTGTGTGTGTGTGTGTGTGTATATATATATATATATATATATATATATATATATATATATATATATATATATATATATATATATATATATATATATATATATATATATATATATATATGTTTATATATATAATAAGGCAAGTGCATGCAAACAATGCACAATTATTTGTGGGTATGAGGCGTGCGTAAATTCATCTTTAAAAATACCTGCAAGTTGGAGGTGAGTGTGGGTGTACTTGTAATATGTGCTGGGTAGGTGTGGGGCTATGAATAATGGGTATGAAAGAATGAGGATGCTGGTTAAATCTTGCATAAGGGATTTGGACAGCACAAGAGTGGGGGCAGTAAAGGCATGCAGTTAGCAAGGTCAGCTTGAAAATGGTAGTAGGAGAGAGAAAGATACAAAAATGCAGCAGATTTTAAGTAGTAGAAGACAGTAATAGGAGGGGAGCTGATGAGGCCACAAGTCTTTGACTCCACTTTGTCCAAAAGGGCTGTATGTATGAAGCCCGCCACACATATGATGCATACTCCATATATGAGGAAAGGCCCTTGTATATAGCTAGCATCTGGAGGGTCAAAAAAAAAATGCTAAAGAATACAAAATCCCAGCACATGTTGACCCTTCACATCTTTGAATATGATTTTTTTATTTGGATTTTTATAAAGATCATAAATAGAGAGAGACAGTGTGGCAACTTTTAAACTACAAGAAAAGCGAGAAGATTCCAATTAGGAGATATGGTAGGCATATTGACACAAAATGGAAAAAAATAACCATAGTTTGCTGAGAAGAAGAATCTATGAGATTACAATGGGATAGAATAAAAATCAAGACAACAAATATTGATAGGGAATGGAACACTTGAGAGAGTAAAGGAATACACATTTATAGGACAAACAATTAATACAAACCTATCCCATGAAAAATAAATAAAAGATAATAGGAGTGGGATGAAGGGCTTTTGGCAAACCCTTTATAAATCGGACCTCTCAGATAAATCGGACCTCAGATAAATCGGACCTCTCAGATGAATCGGACCTCTCAGATAAATCGGACCTCTCAGATGAATCGGACCTCTCAGATAAATCGGACCCTTTCAGGGCTCCCGACACATATCCATAAATTGTACAAAAACCCAAGATATACAGCAAGTGTATTGACAACATCCAGATGTATATTGTACATCTGGATGGATGGATGTTGTAAGTCAGACAAAGATCTTGTTTATGGCAAGGAACGGCAAAAGTCCGAACCACAGTATTTCAAAACAAAGACTGTCAGCATCTCAGGTGCTGTTCCTCCTAGACCCTCATTAGTGCAGGGTAAGAGGAATGTGGCCACTCATTGGTTGATTTTATTTTTCAATCTTGATGACACACAGGCCCTAGTTAAATGAATTTTCAAATCTGATAATTTTGATGCAACTCGTAACTTAATCACCCGAAATCATCTTTCCCCACATGCATCGCACATAGTATACCTCATGCTTCTCGTTGTTTACAACTTTACAAACGCCGCCACCCCCACCATCACTGCACAAGACTACTTCTGAGCTGTATACTGGGTAGGCAGTGGCTGAGTGGATAGCATGACGGTGCCGCGTCCAGGACGATGCGGGTGCCACAGGCTGGGATTTTTCAGTCACCGGGCACTGAGTGGCCTAAGACTACCCACATGCTGTCCAGAAGACCACCTATCAACCCGGACTCTAGATTATCTCGCTAAAAAGAGAGGGTCAATGATGAGCTCCGGGGGGCAGCATGAGCCATCAAGATGGCACCACTATAAACACTTGCCTGTGCCACAACAGGTTGGGGTCAACCATTTAAAAAAAACATTTATGCTGATATGGATCTGATGTACTCCAACTTCCCTGTGGTGTCTTAATCTTGTATTCAAGAATTAATCAGAATCATTGGTAATCTCTGGAACAGCTTTGTTTGGGTATGCTCAAGCTTAAAGATCAGATATTTTAGATTTTTGGCTATTCTGGATGAGGTCTTCCCCAATTAGTCCGATATATATAGGGTTTAATGTATCATGAATAGCAGCCTGTCACTCTCTCTGAAGAGAAAGGTGTACAATAAGTGTATCCTGCCTGTTCAAGAACTTAGCACCTCACAAAAGATTTAGAGAAAAACCCAAGATGCACTCAAACAGAAATGCAGAAAAATGCTGGGTATAACATGAAGAGACAAGAAGCAAGCATCATGGATTAGGGAACAAAGGCTGAAAATATTTCAGTGGCCATTGCAAATAAGAAATTGATGTTAGCAGGTCACATTATATGTAGAACTGATAGCAAATGGGCAACCAAAGTAACAGAATGGCAGCTCAGAAATTGTAGAAAAGTCAGGGCAGACCAAGGTCCAGGTGGAGAGATGAAACTAAAGCATTTGCCAGGGCAGGATGGAGTGCACTAACATCAAACAGAAAGAGATGAAAATTTGGAAAAGCCTTTGCCCTGCATTGGACTAGCAATGGCTGAAGATGATGACAATGATCAGCATCTTTATAGTTGATTGTGCTAACAAATATATAACCTTATAATTAAGTATAATGATAACAGTCTGTATTTCAAATTCGTTTCCTAAAATGAATTACCCTAATCATACGAAATACATACAAAAAATCTCCAAAACCTCATATTGTAATATTCAAGGAAGCTTTAAGCATCTTCAGCAAAAGCTGAATCAGATGCGATGGCTGCAGCATTAGAGGATATCTTTGTGTAGTTTCAAGAGGCAAAAGGAAGTTTAGTGTGTGCAGTCACCATGTAATTTAAACAGGCACCAGATCACTTGTTTTATCTGTCTAACTCTGATGCCCTGTACCCTCTAGAAACTTCAGTATTGATTTGCAGTATAAAAAGCTTCTGAAAATAGTGGAAGGGAATCAGTTAACATTTATCTTAATTTTCATATACCATTTCTTGAGACAACTCACACAAAAGGACGTGGGTAATGTCCGAGTCAACTTACCTCAAAATTTCCTGTCTGCAGCACGTCAAAAATACCAATGGCTAAACGATATATATCACCATATACTTATACCACAATCTTATAAAATTTCTTGCTATCATTGGTATGTTTGAAGTGCATTAGAATCTGAGTCATATTGCTTGAAAAGTGCATTCATATAATGATACTTGAAACCCAGGATTGAGAATAATTGCACAAAAGAAAAATTGTTTAGTTATGACAGTTTTCAAAATAAGGAATGTACAGTATGTCGTACTTCAGTGTTATATGATGGTTAAAATGGACAGGGAAAGAAGAATTATATATTACATTGTTAAAGTTTGGTTGTGTACTACAGCTTGCAGCACTAAGAGTGTAAAGGTCAGGCTCATGATTCACTCATTGTTCATGTGTTATTCCCTTGCACCATGCATGTTACTGGTCTCTGTCCAAAAAGGTTTTCTGTTTGAGCATTATTCCCTCTGCCATACACTTTCATCAAGGAGTAGAAATAACAGCATCACTACTGCAATTTTATTTGAAGATTATAATTCACATACAACTGGAAATTAAACTGAATTAGGTCATCTTTGAAAACTGGTAAAATATCAAGTTTAAAAAAAAACAGACCAAAAGAAGGATGCACTAACAACAAAATATTCTATTACTACAAGTGAGAGTAATAAAAGTTTTGGAAGAAAATTAATTTCTTCAGGAGAAAGTATAGAGCACAGGGAAAGACAGGCCATGCTTTTGTGGTAAGGAGTACTAAAACTGTTTACAAATCTATAGATATAAAAGTTACACTTACATGCAAGTGATGTTTGTCATGGGTTTAGTGTTGGTGAAAAAACAGGCATTATTAGTAATGAGCGTATATGAATTAGACCTTGTCACTTGCTTTTTTTCTTTTTCTTTCCCTCCGAAAAATCATGTAATTTTCCTCCACATTATAATGTATAAAGGCATATCTACAGAAAGGTATTATTTTGTGTGTGCTCATCCATTTCCAGATTCTAAATTGGAGTGTTTAGCTTGTCTTATATATGGATCATAAGTATGCTGATATCACAATATGTATATTCTCTCATTATGGAAAGAACAATTCTGGCTATGAGGATGCGACTGAATATGTGCAAACTATTGTTGCCATGATTTATGAGAACCTCAGACTGTGTGTACGGTAAAAGATCATCTCTATGTTTTACTTCAAACAAGTGACAAGGCAGTATGTGACAGGTATTGAAGAACAATATATTGCACTGAAAAAAGTCATTTTGATGTCTGTCTATTATTGGCGACGGCGACCAAACCTGCTAGGGGTAGACTGAGGTTCGACTTCCTCCTCTGGCTCTTCAGCATTAGCGGTGGAGGATGACTGAGGCCTGAAGCGACGTCTGGGGCTGAACCTGTGGGTGGTATCTTGTGGGGCTTCAGTTGTGGCGGATGATGACGAGGATGGGCGGCTAAAAGTGCGGCGAGGTGTGAAGCCAGATGAGGAGGATGAGGAGCTTGATGAGGGTGAGCTGTTTGGTGAACTTGTGGGGCGAGACAGCGATGAGGAACGGAAGCGGCCGCGTGAGGCTGCTGCTCTGGTAGGTGCTGCCTCGGTGGTGGTGGTTCCTTCAGTTTGGGTTTGTTGGCGCCGGGATGGACGGCGGAAGCGGCTAGAGCCTCCTCGCTGGCTGGCGCTGGGGTCCTCTGTGGTAGTGGTGGCAGTGTCAGTAGTAGCAGCAGATGACTTCCTGTCAGCAAGTGATGGACGCCTCCTGCGGTCGATGGCCCCAGGCCTGACAACAGACACTAGTTTCCTACGGCCCTTTGCAGCATCTTCAGCAGTTGTGGTTTTTTCAATTGTCGGCTCGGTCACAGGGTCAGGCTCAACCAACTCTTCTTGGTCCACAGGGGCAGCCTCTGCCTCAACAGGTGCCTCAGCATCAGCTGGGGCGGCAGGATCCTCCACTCCAAAGTCAAAATACTCATAGTCAGCTTCTGGGTCTTGTGCAGCCACTACAGCGCACCACCCCAGGGCCACTAATAGCCTGAAAAGAATATGCATAATGTAAATCATCATGTATACATGGAAACTATCAGTTGCACACTCTGTACTTTCCTCTACATAATTTTAGTTTGGAGTATTTTGTGAGGAAATTTCCTCCTATGAGCAAGCCACAAATTTAGATTATGACATGGTGTGGCTTGACATTTAACTTGTGCTGTATCTGGTGATATATTGTGTTTGCTTTATTCTTTTTCCCTTTTGCTCTAGCTCCAATGCAATAGGTGCAATGGGCTTGTTAAGTTCAATAGACTGGCTTACATTCTCAACAGCGTTGAGTCTTCAAGGCAAGTGACTAGGTTCCCGAACCTGCTGCAGTGCATACATACAATTAAGAAAATTTAATCTGTTATCACAGTGACCATGACCTGATTCCATGAAGTACACCTGAATACCACTGTTTGCTAATGCTTGTGTGCATTTTTATTGGGTGTTACTGTTATCTAATAGCAAGGAATAGGAAGAAACTTTTAGATGTCACCATTACAACCACAGCAAAATCACCTGGTAACTGTGTACTGAGACATATTGATTAGCATGAAGGAAGTGTTCATTACAAAGCAATGTGCCAATTACATCACCTATAATGATTGTCATACAAGACTATGTTGCTCAGTTCAAGCCTACCACAGGGGGAGTTAGTAGCGAAAATCAACGTAACTTGAATAGGCCGCTCAAACCAGGAAAAATAAATATTCACCATAACAGCAAGGCTATAAAGTCCGACACATCTACAGTGGCGCCTCTGACGTAGGTAGCTCCCCATACAGTGGCGTCACGTCTCCAACTCACCTTGTCCTGTACCGCACCCCTCACACCCGTCTCTCTCTCGTACAATTTTTTTTTTTTTTTTTTATGAATGATTCTCTGTTCGTGAGTGAACACAAAGAAATTTGTACAACACTTGGCACCGTTGCCTCCGCGGCGTTGTCAGCTCAGGTCAGGGTCATATGCTCCTCTCAACTCAACACACCACAATTGCGCTGCCTGCCTTAATGATGACATTTTTTTTTACATATTTTGGTGTGTGTCTGCCATCTGCCATACAATACATCTGCCTTATGGCATAATTTTGATTAAATATGGGGCTAAAAGCAGCTTAAATCTTTTAGGCGGAGTACTGACCGACAAAATTACCTCTCAGCCGCCCTTGGACTTTCGACTTGTGTTTCTCGAAACTTCTCTCTCTCTCTCTCTCTCTCTCTCTCTCTCTCTCTCTCTCTCTCTCTCTCTCTCTCTCTCTCTCTCTCTCTCTCTCTCTCACACACACACACACAAGATTATGAGGGGCGAGGTCAATTTGAGACGTGGCAACAGTGTATAGAGGGCTGTATACGTCAGAGACGCCATTTTAGATGTGTCTGAGGCAGTGGTGTTTTAGAGTGTAATCTGATCATACAAAGTTCTGTCATCCTTCATATGTATTATTTTCTTGCACACAAGATTTTCATGCTCGTATTACTCTAAGTGTGAACTCTGTATCTTGGCATGTCGTACGTAGTACATGGTCTGTCGAAATAGAAACGGCAGCAAGAGAAATATGAAGCCTGAGAAGAAAGCTCAACATTTTAGTGTGAATGAAAAAGTATGGG
Source organism: Eriocheir sinensis (assembly GCF_024679095.1). Taxonomy (NCBI): domain Eukaryota; kingdom Metazoa; phylum Arthropoda; class Malacostraca; order Decapoda; family Varunidae; genus Eriocheir; species Eriocheir sinensis. Next base: position 8,220,877 of record NC_066553.1, read on the forward strand.
CAGCACACTTGCTTACTCTCATTCACACTTTACTGATATATTCTTATCTATGTTGTTGCGTTTGGAGTGCTGAAAAGCAGCCAACCAATCAGCAGTCAGTAGACAGTGACACAAAGGTGATCAAGTTTGTTACCACATTTTCTAAAACACATACACATTCCTCGATCGAGGCAAAGGAGAATAATCACTATTTATCCTGACAAGAAAGAAGCCCAAACCCACTAATTTATTCATAGTAGTGGCTGAGGGCCGAGGCATTGCGCCTCCAGGGTGTAGTGGTTAGCACTCCTAACTATGCAGCTGCGGGCCCGGGTAAGATCTCAGTATCGGGCAGTCAGCCCCCAACTCACCCAGCTGGCTTTGACTGTACCAGGGGAAGGTAAACTATATAGTAACCTGGACGTCACACTTGGCCTGTGTCCCGTGGTAACGGGTGAATGATGAGTACCGAGGCTACGCGCAGTGCATGCCCCAAGTTTCTACACAACACAGACGCAACGCAGTGGCATGTGGTGCGAACACATCATAGTATCTGTTAAGACTGAGTGTTGAGAGACAAGCTAATAGATTGGTTATTTAAGATAGGAAGGGCCAGAGTAAACTGAAAATGTGTCCCAGCAAATAAATGACGAATGTTTTAACGCAGAGGGTGGTGCCCACATATTGCGGCTTGAGTATGAAGCAGTGCAGGCAGTTGAAAGTCTCGAGGCAGTGTTCGTGTGGCCTGAGCCGGACGGGTTGCCAAACACCATGAGTGGACATCCTTGATCCGCAGGGCCGCCACGCAAAGATCACTACGCGACCCGAGACAAGACAACTTTCCTTCCTGCTGCTTTCAGAAACAACAGACAATGGTCCGGAGACGGAAAAAGAGGGCACACGGTACACCACGAGGGAACCAAACATGTAGATCTGGTGCCTCTCCTCTATTAAGCCTTCAGCCTCGGAAAAGGAAGGATTCAGGATGATGTGATGGGAGGCAGTGTTACAAAGGAATGTTCGTTGTTGGTCGGAGACTTCAACGGGGTAGAAAGAAGCTATATTCACTCGATGGTTACTACAAATACGATATTCCATACGAGTGTTATTTATGTCGCCCCAGTAATTTAATGGCTGGTGTTCTTTATTTGGATCATCGGCGAGCAGTCAATACAGACCCCGCTGCCCTTATCTCATGGCTGGATGGGTGTTTGGGAAAACCTGGATACCTTGAAATGCCAGAGCGTGGCAACCCGGATCCCACAGCCTGGCGTGCTGGAGTCCCACAGCAGATAGTAACCCACTGATTCATCGGACGGGAAGGCGTAATTTAGTACCGTGAACAAGCACATTTGTTTTCTCGCGTTACGGCTTTTACGTTTCCATTCACCACGTACAGTTTTGATCAGTCCGCCTCACCAGTTCTGTTATGGTATGATCAGCTATCCTTGCTCCAAGTGGTGTGTAAATGGTCAGCGAGATGGAAGCATGCCATGGATGTCATGTTAATGGATCAACGACTGTTTGCGTCACCAGCAGTATGTGTTAAATCTAACGGTTGGGAGGGGCGGAAGGAGGAGGGGGCGAAGGACAGCCCTGTCAAGGTAAACGAGGTGGAGCCGGAACCAGGCAGCCGGTGTGGTACTACCCTCCCCCTCCCCTGCCTTACTCAACCTCAACGCCGCCTGCCCGCCCGCCCGTGCCTCGGCGGCGCTTACGCCCACAGCACACACACAACAGCATGAAAGCAATGTAGCTTAAGCAAACATGAAGTGCGATTTTATACTTCATAGGTGTATTCAACGTATGGAAGGCAACAGCAAAGAAATTCGAAAACTTTATTTTTATTTTTTTATAGTCTACGAAGATGATTCTAGCTAACTATGCGTCAGGATTTTCAAGCAATACCTGTCTTCATGTCACTCAGTCGCATCTCTGTTCCTTTTCCCGTGTTGCTCCCATAGTATTCTTACCGAATCTGTACGTTACAGTTTTCCATGGCCTGTTTTATTCACCTGCCCCATTTTGTAGTTAGGCTTTACACGAGCGGCTTTACGTTTTGCGATTTTGTCGTGCTGTTTAGAAATCATTGGAGGTCATTGGGGCCATTCACGCGTTGGCTGTGCGGCAACACTTCCTGCGACGATGTGGATGATCCCCAATAAACACCTCTCCACATCTGACAGCCGTGGCTCATGGTTGACGAGATTTACTTTTACCTACACATTTGTTATCCAGACACCACATCAACAGCAAAGGAAAATTATAAATGAACTAAATGTAAAAAACTTTTTATTGATTTCTTTCGGGAAATAACTTTTATATTGAAGATAATATTTTGTTTAGCAGCAAGTAGTTTATTTTGTTTTCCGTTTCTAATTAATTTCTTTTTATTTACTAAATGATATTGAAATTTGCAATCAGAAAGTAGAAACGTTTTTTCGTAGTGGTGCTTCGTTCCTTTTAGCGAGATCCTGTGAACAGCAACATGATAGAACTAAACAGGGAACGTTTACGTGCAGGGGTAAAGATGAAGAGGACTATATAGTTATATGTTTGACAATCATGCTCGAATCGAACAAATAGCCGTCCAAGAGATAAATTTATTATCGGTAAATGATTATCTGTACTTAGGATATCTGATATACACAAACCCCTCACTAAAATCGGAAATAAAAAGGCGGATGAGATTTAAGCTGCAGTGCTCTTGGAAAACAAGGTAACACTAAGGGGCTCTCTACCGCTGTGCCGGAAGCATTGAGTCAATAGATGAAGGAAAAGAGTGATCGACTTCGAAATAATTGACTTAAAAAGACTAAAGGGGAGGACGTTTGAAAGTAGAGGCACGTGATAAAAAAAAAACAATGGAAACGCTTAGGAGGCCAATGTCCTGCTGTGACTGATGCAGATGATAATTATGTATGTATGTATGTGCGTATGCATGCCTAAACATGCAATTTGTGGCTGTAGAAGGTTATGGTTAATTAATTTCGCCAGTGACAACCGAACAGATAAAAAAAAAAAAAATTCGCTCGTGTGAAGACGTGCTTTCTTGACAGCCTAGAAAAATATGTAGAATCCGTGCTTGACACCGTCGCTGGTGTGACCTCTCTTTTGGCCTCTCTTTACTTTTCTCTTTTAGGAGCAGCGATTAGCGTTCTTTTTTCTACACTTTCTTTTTGTTGCCCTTGAGTTGCTTCCTTTACTGTGAAAAAAATAAAAAAAAATGAGTGTGTCCCAGCCTGACAGTTATCGCGCATAAAACTGACCAAACGTTTTTACCTTTTTCACTTACGTTTTCCCTTGCTCCCTCTCCTCACAGCCTTCCCACTTTATAATGGAGTTCTAAATAGCATATGCAACCATCCCCTCTTCCCTGCCCATGCTGCCACCAAACAAGGCTATGATGTTAGAGGAAATTGCTTAGAATTGCAGAAAATTACACAAGAAAATGTAAACCAACAGAATATTTGCTCCAGGTTATTTGAGGTGTTACATGTAAGTTTGGGTTGGGAAGTAGACCAGTAAAAGTAAAATAAGTAAACTACGACAGTAAACTAAGGCGAGAGAGAGAGAGAATTTTTTTTATATTGCGGTTTAGGTTGAGAAAAAGCAACTGACCGTCACCACTACCAGTCACCATTGCTTCTGTGGTGCTGGGAACATTTAATTTGACCGGACAGCCTTGAGACGCGCCGGGCCTTGTGTGACCCTGACGTGAATATGTGACTTTGGTGATGAGATGGTGACTTGAATTTAGTGAGATGGTGCAACGGAGACATATGTGCAGTACGATGATGATGATGGTGATGATGTTATTGTGGTCGTAATGGTGTATGGCGGAGATAAAGAGATTGAGTGGTGATTTAGGGCTGCTTTCACAGTCATTTTGTTTGTTTTGATCGTTACCAATGGCGGAGATCGACGCTATAGTTTTCCACGTGAAACTAGCCTATGGGGTAGTGGCGGCTGCAGAGGAAGCGAGAGTTGTTGAGAATGTGGCAAGGTGCGGGGCTAGGCTAACCCCGCAGCCGCCACTCCCCCATCGCCCAATTTTACGTGGAAATACTATAGCACGATCGCCGCCATTGGTAACGATCAAAACAAAGTGACTGTAAAAGCGGCCCTTAGTGGTCGAGATGGTGTTAGTAATGGTGTTGGTGGTGTTTTGAGGTATGTGTTGGCGGGGTTGTGGTTTTTAAGTGTATGATGGTGGTGGTGGTGGTGGTGGTGTCTACATCCTCAAATTGTTGGTGGTGGTGATGAGAGCGTAATGGTGTCACGATCGTGGTATTGCACGTTGTTTATTTGACTTTTGTGCTGTCGAAATATTAGTCCTTGCTGTCACTCTTGTTGTCGTTGTCATCTTCCTAACATCATGACCCATATTTTCAGACTCGCCTCTCACCGCAAAGATTTCCAGAGGTTACAACAGAGATTAATCGGGTTCTCATCAGATTTTCTCGCGTTCATGGTACTGAAATCTTGTCATACTATCACTAAGCCCATAAAACTACCCATGGAAATACTGACACAACCTCTACCAATCAAAAGTACCAAAGTCTTATCAAATGTGGGTGTATATAACTTCATATAAGTCCCGAAATGTTTGAGGATATGGGCCTTAAGGGGCTATTACACTGGGCAAACTTTCCGTGGATCTTCAGTCAAACCACGATTTCTGCTAGCGTGGTTTTAATTTGTTTCTTGTTATTGCTGCTAATGATGATGGTGAGTAATACCGTCGTCCTTCAGTGAAATCTACCGTAGCTTTGGAAGATCGTGGACACGTCAGAAAACCACTGAAATATAAGCGGAAATCGTGGTTTGACTGAAGATCCACGGAAAATTTGCCCAATGTAAGAGTCCCTTTAGTCTTGCTGTTGTTGTAAGTGGTGGTGGTGGTGGAGTGAGTGCAAGGATGGTAGACAAGTGGTTGAGGTGGTAGCTACTATTGGAGTGGATGAAGTGGAGGAGGAACGGTACTGGTAATGGAGTGGGTGTGGTGGTTCCGCTGAAGAATGGCAAAAGGCCGTTAAGGTAGTGACTGGCATGTCATTTTTTTTTCAAAGGGAGGAGCAACATGACCTCTCTAGAAGGCCTTTCCTCCTCCTCCTCCTCCTTATCATTCTTCTCTTCCTCCTTCCTTCCATGCACCTCCTTCCAACTGTTTCCCTCCTTTCTCCTTTGCTGCACGGAGGAAACTTTCAGCGTCAAAAGTGTCGCAAGCTGCCTCGTGTGTGTGTGTGTGTGTGAGAGAGAGAGAGAGAGAGAGAGAGAGAGAGAGAGAGAGAGAGATCATAATGCACTACCAAGAAGTAACCTTACCTCCCCCACCTCCCTCGCCGCTAACATTTACCTATAAACGCCCCGCCCCTCTCCCCTCTCCCCCTCCTCCCCCAACATAAACCCGACTCATTCCTGGCCCCGGCGCTTTGGAAACTAGGTCATACAGAGGTCAGCAGGTCAAGGAGCATGACCTTTACCAGTATCACGTACAGTGTATATCCCGACCCTTCGTAAATGTCCCCAACGCTCAACTCCTTCTCAACTTCCTTCTACCTTCCTTCAATCTCACAGTTTTGTCTATAATCTCTATATCATCAACGTCTTGCCCTTTCCACCGTATATACGCCTCTTGCAACACTCCTCAGTTGATCCCTTGTTTTGTTCATGCTTTCCCTCTTACGTCCCCTCAACGCTGCGGTTTTGTCTATAGCATCACTACGTCGTTTTGTCCATCTCTTTCATCTATCTTCCTTCAATCCCACAGTTTTGTCTTTATTCTCAATGTCTATCCTTTTCCAATCACTTCTCAGTTTATCCCTAATTTTATGCATGCCTTTCCTCTGTCTTCTTTCAGTCCCACAGTTTTGTTTATATTCTCAATTATCGTACTTAGCCACGCAGCCCATTGTATTTTCCGGTTTCTGACTCACAGCCATCGCAAACAAACACCAATAAGTAACGCTTTTATCAATAAATTTAACTGGAATCTCGTTATCTGTGTGGGTAGGAGAGTTTTGGGGCCTGGAACTGACAAATGCGATGTTTTGAGTACGATAAAATGGTAACGCTGCTCTAGCCCCTTCAACCCTAGCCCTTCCAAACACGGCTCACTTGATCCCTTGTTCTGTCCATGGGTTTTTCTCAATCCCCTCATCCCTGCTCCTCTGTGTTCCCTCCATCCTTCAGATTGTCTATATTCTCAATGTTCTCTACCCTTTCGATCCTACTTCTCTTTCAAATATTACTCAGTGTATCCCTTCTCTTTGTCTATATCTTTCTCCCAATCTTCTCAACCCTGATTCTCTGTGTTCCCTTCATCTCTCAGTTTGTTTATATTTCAGAGGAATTGGTTGAAAGATCCTCTGAACACATGTACTTAACACAATATATTATGGGTTTATCTTTGTACCTCTGTCTCACCCCCTCTAAGCATACTCCTCTGCTTACCTTCAACCCCTCAACTTGTCTTTACCTTCTATAATACCTTCAGCCCCTTTTCCTCATATTTCCAGAATCCCTCAATTTGTCTGCCTTAAACCACGGCCTTCAACCCTTGCCTTCAACTCTCTCAGTCCAACCCATTCTCTCCCAGACACCTTCGATTTATCTATCACCTCTACCAAGGCCTTGATCTCTACCATGATCCCTGCAAACTCATCTCCTCACCTCCTCATAGCCCTGCTTTTATATACAGTCAGTCTCCCTACCTCTTCAACCATGTATCCTTAGTTGTATAATCACACTCTGTACTGCCTGGGGGTTGGGATGGCATGCTCCTCCCTTCTCCTTTGTTGTTTACTTGCAACAATAAACTATCAATAATCAATCCCTATCTTCCCAGAGCCCTGTTAATTTGTCTCTACATTCTATCCAAACACCTTTACCTTTCAACAATCCTTTAGTCTGTTTATATTTTCTACTTACAATCCCTTCGTCCTTTTACTCCTATACACGTCCCCTGAGTCCCCATACTCCCCCATCATCACCCACGTACACCCATGGCACGTCTAGAGAGAGTGTTTCCCCATCCGCCCCTCCTTTATATGTCACACGCCTCCCCTGCCTCCCCGTCCCTCCCAAGGCTGGCCGGGTAAAGGTTGAATCACTGTTACTGCCTGATTCCCGAACGAAGGCATTTCCCGGTTAGGCGAAGCATCGAGGTCAGTGTGTGGGCAGGAAGTTTAGTAAAGTTTGTCCGAGGCGTAATTAGAGCAAGTAGTACGTGTTGGTATTAGTACTGGTTAGACAAGGAGATCGAGATATACAGCCATGAGTTGAGGGGGATAGAAGGAGGGGGGAAAAGGTAGACAGGAAGAGAGAGCGGAATGTAGTATGTTGGCTTAACGTGTAATGTGAGGTGAGGTTAAGAGGAAGACAAAAAATAAATAAAAAAAAAAAGCAGATAGATAGGAAGGTAGATTGATTGATTGATTGATAGTTTATTGTTGCAGGTAAACAACAAGGGAGAAGGGAGGAACATGCCATCCCAACCCCCAGGCAGGGCAGAATGTGATTATACAACTAGTAATACATGTGTAGGTAGCATCATGAAACTAAAAAGATGCAATGGTAAGGATGAATGCACAACAAGGGAGGGGGGCGGTACCTGCCGGCCTCCCCCTAGACAATAAGAAAATAAAATGTGGGGACGGAGAAATACATTGCCCAAGCACTAGATGGGAATTAATACAGAGATAGAGTAAATAGTCGAGAGGAATGTCATATATTTGTCAAGCGTTTAATATTATAAGGTGACGATAAGGAAAAAAAGGAAGGAACATAGCCACGAGTTGAAGAGAATGAAGGAGGGAAGGGAGAAATACATTGCCCAAGCACTAGATGGGAATTAATACAGAGATAGAGTAAACAGTCGAGAGGAATGTCATATATTTGTCAAGCGTGTAATATTATAAGGTGACGATAAGGAAAAAAAGGAAGGAACATAGCCACGAGTTGAAGAGAATGAAGGAGGGAAGGGAGAAAGTGATTTAGCGTTTGTGAAGCCTGCAATATGAGGTGAAAATAAGGAATACAGGAAGGAAGGGAGAGAGATGCAGGAGGTCAAACTACCACCAGGGTCATACAACTACTCCTGGAAATGCCCAAAACTATGAAAGCCTTGTCAAATATTTGTTCTTGGGCTGCGAAATGTCTTATATTACGACCCTAAGTAAACAAGCAAGAAACAACGAAAGAAGGGCAAGAGATCGAGGGATAAAATTTATGTGAGGAATATGCGTAAGTACTGGGAAAAGTGGGTCAGGAGGCAGAAAGAGAGGGCAAGAAAAAATAGATGTAAGGTGAAGTATAAAAGGTTAAAGATAAGCAGAAAGGAGTGCAAAGGAGAGAGAGGACTACAAACAAATGATATGCAATGGGAAGTGCGAGAACAAAGGAAGAACGGCAGAGAAGAAAAACTAGGAGAGGATATTACTATTGCGAAAACACTAATATGGAAATTGTTCATTGAAGTGAGAGAGGTGAAGGACGGGGAAGGATGGAATGGGGGAGCTAAAAATACCCTCCCATAAGTATGTGCAATAGAAGGAAGTGAGGTGAGGGAGACGGAAATAAAATAATAAAGTATAAATGCAGAGAGATCATTTGGGAGGAATAAAAAGGAGAGGAAGAAGACAGTATGTCGGTAGAATTGGGTAGTAGACTGAGCGAGGAGAAAAAAAAAAGGAATAAAATAGAAAATGAGGAAACAGGAAATACTTGCACGAATAAAATGCAACAGAGAAAATGATGAAAAGAGAAGAAACATGATAAAGGAGGAGAGAAGTAAAATAGATGAGAGAGAGAGAGAGAGAGAGAGAGAGAGAGAGAGAGAGAGAGAGAGAGAGAGAGAGAGAGAGAGAGAATATCTAAAAAGCAGGATGTACAGAGACGAGCAAATAATTCGGGGAGTGAGAAATGATGAGAGGGAAGCGATTAGCAAAAAACGAGGAACGGAGGGAAGACGAGGAGGGAGAATTAAAAAAAAAGGACGAGGAGAATAGTTATGGCGGTCGAGAGAGAGAGACGAGGCTAGAGGGCTGATGAAAAGGGTGAAGAAGAGGAGGAAGAGGAGTGTAGAACAAAGAGGAGGGTGGAGAAGAGGAATTATAAAGATGGAAAGTTTTATTAGTAGAAGAAGAAGACGAAGAGAGAAGATAGCAGGAAACAAGGAAAGAGAAAGGGTTGGAAAGCGAAGCAAATAAAAGAAAAGAGAAAGGGGAGAGATGAAAGCACGCAGAGCCGCGAGAAAATGTCAGTGAGGAAAGAATTTAAAGACGAGACAAAGAGGTTCGGAGAAGAAGGCAATGGAAGAAAATGAAAGAGGGAGAGAGTACATTAAATAAGAGAGGGAAAAGAAAAAGATGGAGGGAAGAAAACAAAGGAATGGAAGCAGATGGAAACAAAGAGCTAGGTGTGAGGGAAGAAAGCAAGACAAGGAAAGTTGGAGAGAGAGAGAGAGAGAGAGTATTATCTATTTGACATTTTATTTTCTGGTCTATAATGTTTTTTTTTTAATTCGAATACCAATAACACAATCATATTTCTGGAAGATATTCGTATATATTACCCATTTAGCCTTGAACTCACAGCATATTACTCTCTCTCTCTCTCTCTCTCTCTCTCTCTCTCTCTCTCTCTCTCTCTCTCCAAACAGGTGCGTTGTGACGTGTAAAATTGTATGTAAATGGATAAGTATATGTGTTTACCAAGCCATTTTCTCTTTTATATTGTGTCAGCGAAGTAATGGCGATACTTATTGTTTGAAGGTTAGCACGCAAAACATAGATCACGGGAATGGTTACACACACACACACACACACACACACACACACACACACACACACCGAGGGAAGGGCAAAGGGTTACAGTAAAGCACAAAAGGTTAGAATTGCACGAACGTCCATAAAAATACGGGGAAAAAACAAAGAACGAAAACTGTGAAGAAAAAATCAGTCCATCCCTCTCTCCCCGACCTGCCGGCCACCTCTGCAACTGTTCCCTTTGTCCTCTCTGCATGCCCTCTCTCTTCCCTTCCCTTCGATCCGTTCTTCCCCATTTCTCCTAACGAAAGTGTTCTTGGGATTGAGGAATACCGAGAAAGGGTTCGTGGAGGCTACTCAAAACAGAACTCATTACAATACAAACACAAGAAGACAACGTTAATAATGAAGCCCAACTTGTATAAGCTTATCTGCCGCTGTATTGTGTTCTGTATGCCTCTTCATAATGTCTGGTTGCGTCCTTGCTCACACCATATGGTTTGGTATACGTTAAATGCTTTACTCTGCTATATATCTAATGTGTTCACGATCAACTGGCGCGTAAGCCCCTCCCCTTTCGCTTAATTGTGTGTATTACCCCTAACGTGTCCGCTTTAATATTCACAATAGCTTGGCGTCTAAGCTTCTCATCCCTTCTTTTTTCGAGTGCGTTTCTGTCGTAAATCATAACGCATTGTAGATTGTTTATGTGTTCAGGATCGCTCGACACGTAAACTCTCCCCTCTTCATCTTTCATATCTCTCCACACACACCTCACATGTTGTATTCTAATCGCCTGAAGCCCCTTTCATCTTTCTTGCGACCATGCCAACATTCACGTAACTATATTACATTAATAGTGTGTTTAGGATAACTTGGTGATAGGTCCCTACCCATTCCATCTATTGAATTCTATGTCGCTTTCAACTGTAACGTATTGTACTCTACTTGTGTTCAGGATGGTGTGTAAGCTCCTCCCCCTTCTATCTTTTCTTGTTTAGTCCAGCCCACATGGATAGTTACCTGCCATACAAGCATGCTCCTCCTCTCTCCTCCTTTCATATTCCGTTTCTATCCTACACTTCACGACCGTTCTCTGTCAGTGTGTTCAGAATAACTCGACTTGTTAGCCCCTCCTCCGGGTCCACTTTTTTGGCGTATACACCAGCCTTCACGTGGTTTACTTTGCTAGTGCATTCAGAGTAACATTTGCGTACACACCCCTCCCCCTCCCCTCGCTCTTTCTTGTATTTTTCCCATCTCTCACATGCTGTACTTTACTGATGTCTTTACGATGCCTTGACGGATAAGCCCCTCCCCTTTCTCTCTTCAGTGTATTCCAGGCCCCGTGTATTGTGTTTTGCTATTGTGTTGAGGATTGTTTAACATCTATGAACATTCTCTTTTGTGTGTATATTTGAATCACCTTGCATTGTAGGTTATAGAGTGGGTAGACTAACCTGAAGTGTATAGGCCTGTCCCCTACCATTGCCAGAGTTTTCCATTCCATTCTTTGAGCTTGAAGGAACCTGTCGTGCAATCCTTACCCCGTCCTGGTTTTCCTGCTTCTCATTGTTTAACTTTTTTCATTGTTGTTTAGGCTCCACGTTCCCCTTAACTCGTGTGACTGGTTTGTGCTTTGTTTACTTATTTAGCGGTGACAGTAAAAGTAAAGAAAACGTGGTCTTTCCTTTCTCCCGACACCAATAGGTTTTTCATTTACGAGAAATCATGTACCATTATTCGGGTGATAAGTCTATAATGTTTTGCAGAAAAGACGTACATTAAATAAAAACGCACAGATAGTACCAAGCCATCGATGTACTATATCAAACGCACCGATGCCACGCGCAGCTATAGCGTATGCCCCCAACTTTACATTTACCTTTACCAACTGCCAAACGATCATTTTAATATTTTCCTAGACACTCCAAGGACAGCGAGTTTCAACCTATCGAAAAAGTGAGCACAGAAAAAGATGTAAACATTTTTATTCCTTTAAGATTATGTTTTTTTTTTTTTTTTCTTATTGTTAAAGACTCACTAACTACCAAACGATCGGTAGAATATTTGCCTAAAACATTACCACAACGAGTTATTTAGTTGTCCCAAAACTGAACAAGGAAAATATGATGTAAAAACTATATCCCTCGTTTTTTCATTGGTGTCTTGGAAAAGTGAAAGTTCCTCACACATTTGAATATAAGATGCCGCGGAGACAGGGTTTACAGAAAAAATATATTATGGTGTTCCTTAAATTTAACACGATTGAGAGGCGGGGAGGGGGCGACAAGAGGGGACGGGGGTGGGTGGGAAGGGGGGTAGACGGGAGGGGAGCTGCTTGACGGGGCTGCTGTCACTATCTAGGTCGCCCTGGGTCATGGGGTCTCGGGGGCCGCTGACCAGACTCCCTTTTACTTCTCAGGTGCAAGACTGGGGAGGGTCAGCCGGGCCAAGTTACAACGCTGGCCTCAAACACACGCTGGGTATACATGGTTGGGTCACAACACACACACACACACACACACACTATATTTCAGAGCATAATATTTTTTTTCCGCCATGTCATTCGAGTAAATAAGCCTACGCCTATTACACAATCTCTCTCTCTCTCTCTCTCTCTCTCTCTCTCTCTCTCTCTCTCTCTCTCTCTCTCTCTCTCTCTCTCTCTCTCTCTCTCTCATGCACACTTTCACTCGTTGCCAAACAAGATTCCCTCTTTCAATCGTGACTGGGAGAACACACACACACACACACACACACACCTTTTCTCCGTTCAGTTCTCGTCTAACCGCCCTGAACTGGACTGAACCCTTTCATTAGATGGGATCGAATGTCTCCCCAGCGTTCCATACATGGGCAGACACCGATATATTCACGTGGGGTCAGGGTTTTCATGTCTACAATCTAATCACTTGCTGCTCGTTCTTGTAGCTGTCGTCACTGCCCCCCCCCCACCCCATCACTACCCCTCCCCCTCCACCTCACTCCTCCTGTCCTGTTCCGTTGTGTCGGCAGCCTTGGGAGTGGTCATGTTTTTTCCTCGTTTTTTTTCTTCCACTTATTAACGTCATGGGAGAACGAGAGGTGATCAGGGTGTGTGTGTGTGTGTGTGTGTGTGTGTACAGCAATATTACTGGGCAGAATTTTTTATTTATTTTTTTATTTATTTATTTTTTTTTTTTTTGTGTGTGTGTGTGTGCGCGTGTGTAATGCAAGCGCCTCCGGCCAAACCTCAGCCCGTTACACAGTATATATTTTTTTCCTTCGCGTCATGAGCCATTTTTCTGCAACTCACCGCAACGGACAATAAATTGCATGACATTCCAAAAGTCAAGTTGTTTCCTGCAATTTAATATAATCACATCAGTAACTTATTTGTCAAGTTATCGCTGTAATATGACGTGGGAAAAACGACACACGAATAGCAGAAGTGATATGAACGAGTGACATTCGATAGGTAGGGTTAATTAGATGATTACGATGAAAAAATAAGTCTGGAATTACGTGGTGAATAAGAGCTTGGAGTTTTTTTCTCTCCACCACAGCTACCAACACTGATCCTGCGCAGTGTGTCTCGAATAAGGAACAGGTTCAGAAGAGGCTCATCTTTACTGTACACAGATTTGCGGTTGTTCCAAAGTTCGGTGTGGGATGGTTTCTTGGCAGCGACCGGTTTGGCTGCGTCGCGGAAAACCAGACAGTCGGATGCGAATCGTCTGTTCCAAGGTGCCTCTAGTGTTACCCGCCTATAGGATGCTGCATTCAATACTACGCGTAGTAGTAAATATTTGTTAAATCACAACACTTGTGCAATTACTTTCGAACCCAAACATGTCATAATAAGCAGCATGCATTGACTTCATACTAATTACCCAGCATGTGGTCGTGCCAAGGAACATATGGTTAAAGGTTATAATATATGTCTTTTTATGTAAACTTTTTTCTCCTTCATGTGGGCGGCTACTCAAGGTTGAGAGGATTCATACAACTCCTGCCTGTTTCTACCCGTACCCCCGCGTCCATGACTCCTCTATAAGCATCCGAGGTATTTGTATAAGGATTTCTACGAACTATACAACACTGCAACCCTCCACTCCAGTCCTTGGCGAGATACGAGATCTTTGCACTGCTGATTTGATCCAAACCCGTAACACTCCATCGCCTCCCTCTCTTTCCCCCGCCGCGCACTACTCCTGACGCCACTCGGAGATAGAGGTTGCAGGCACGACGGTAGGAGTAGGACCCAGACACCCACATCACTCCCCAACACGCCCTTCACCTCGATAATAAGCAGTGTTCATGAAGCACCCGAATCAAGCAGGTGATGATCCCTTTCTCTTCAGTTCCAATTTTCCTCAACACTCCAAGTCTCCCAGAAAACCGTAAATGAAAGATATATCGAGGAGACAGATGCGTGACGGTGAGGTATATAGTTGATTAGTGAGTATATAGACGGAAAAAAGGTACTGAGATGGGTGAATGGAGGTACTCACAGCGGAAGCCTCATGCCTGCTCTGAAGAACGTCCTGAGTGAAGTGAAGCGGCCGCGAGCTGTTCCCATCTTATATACCGACCTTCAAGCTAGCCAAACCCTCCTCTCCTTCGTCCCTCTCCCTCCTTCGCCTTGGTCCTCTTCCTTCTTTCTCTTTACTCCTTACTCCTGTTGATACTCTTCTTCATTTTCTCTCTCCTCTTACTCCTTAGATCTGTTCCTCCTCTTCTCTCTCCTCACTCCTTACTCCTGTTAATACTCTTCTTCATTTTCTCTCTCCTTTTACTCCTTAGATCTGTTCCTCCTCTTCTTCTCTCTCATGTTCTTACTCCTACGTTCTCTCTCTCTCTCTCTCTCTCTCTCTCTCTCTCTCTCTCTCTCTCTCTCTCTCTCTCTCTCTCTCTCTCTCTCTCTCTCTCTCTCTCTCTCTAACCTAACCTAACCGAACCTAACCTAAGCTAACGTGTAGGTTACCCATTTCTTTTCCATTTATTCTACAGTAAGAATATCGTCTCTTTGTTATATATATTGCCTGTTTCCTTTCTTTTTTCCCTTTTCCTTCATGTAACTCTTCACGTCACAGCAAATCTTCCATAAAATCAAATTCCTCTTCCCCCGTTGCAATTTGCTGCCTCCCACTACCTCCTGTTTCCTGTTCGGCTCCTCTCTCCTCGTCCTCCTCCCTGCTTTCCCCTCCTTTTTCCCGTTCCTTTCTCTTCTCACAGATCAAGATTTTTTTCTGGGAGTTTTAAGAAGACTTGACATTTTCACTCATATGTCGCACACACACATTGATTTTTTACTTTTTTTTATTTTAGGGGTGAAGCTGTGAATATATATATGTTTGAGGTTGGGTTAGGTGATTATGATTCGTGCGTGTGTGCTAAAAATGAAAAGAGAAAAGGAAATACTGAAGACACTTGCAGTACATTGCCTAAAAATTCAATCAACTTGTGGGTATTGTTCCTCGATGACCCTTTTGATGATGGACATTTTTCTTCGCTTCTCTCCTATATAAATGCACACATAAATTGAATATGTAAAGTGAATATTGAAAAGATTCACGTTCTCTCACCATGCCACCTTCCTTTTCCCATAAGTGCCCTTCTCGGAAAATTCGTGGTGCGTCATGTACAAGAATCGTGTATAGATATAAGAGACACATGCAAACGTGGAGAAAGAAAAAGGGGGGACGGGCAAAAAACACGATTTACAAGGGTACAACAAAGGGACTAAAAGGAAATAAAGGCAATGACGTGGTTTTCCTTGAGCGGCCTGGCCTATGTGGATTAATACGTCAACCACATTTCTCTCTTTTCCGTATCCATCTCGAAACCTTTCAGACCTACACTGAGAGCTTACAACGTCACGGAAATAGACCCAGACAGTAGAGACACATCAGGGAGTGCCGTTACAAAGGCGAAACACCCGACCGACTACTACTACTAACCCTGCGGAACCGGCTACCACTAGCCTGCCTGTTCGCCGCATGGTGATCCTTTGATCGTCGCTCGGTGAAAGTATTCTTGCTCCTGGTGATGCTGGAGGATAGGTGTGATGTTGCCTCGCCAAGTTTGCACGCAGCAGGTCACATGTCCTTCATCGATGGTGTGAGGAAGTAGCTACAGTATAGGAGTGAGATACTTGACAATGCTTTTTAGCTATTAGATCTTGAATGCGTGGTTGATACTTTTCCATTTTTTCATAAAGGGATATATGGATCGGTGGTAAAGGAAGCAAAGGAATAACGAGGGTGAAAGATGCGTATAAGAAACTACGAAGATGAGGAGCGAAGAAAGAAAACAGTAGGAGGAAAGGGATGCATAAAAATGTGTTGATATGACTCCCCTGCCCAGGCAGGCCGCGTCAAGATTGCAGGCCGTTGATTGTTCCCCGCGAACGGTCCCCACCAAGAGCAGGGCCGTAATTTCTGGGGGCCCCCCAATGTTTTCTATATCGGCCTTAAAATGCCCCTGAAAGTGCTTATTTAAAAAAAAAAATTCCCACCTGCTCATGTTCGCTTCGCTCGCCACCCCCTTCCTACCCTCATGAACCTATGATGCCTTCTAGCCCCCCCCCCCCCCCCCTCAAAAAAAAAAAAAGCTGTCAAGATTACGGGCCTTGAGAGAGAGAGAGAGAGAGAGAGAGAGAGAGAGAGAGAGAGAGAGAGAGAGAGAGAGAGAGAGAGAGCAGGGCAGTAAATTCTGGGGGGGCTAGAGGGGGCCTCAAAATGCCCATAAAAGTACTTATTTAAAAAAAAAAAATCCTCACCTGAACATGCTCGCTTCGCTCGCCCCCCTCCTCCCCTTCATGAACTTATGCTGCCCTCTAGCCCCCTCAAAAAAATCTTACAAAATTACGGGCCTGAGCGGAGGTGTATAGCAGTGAACACAGCAGCAGGGTAAAGGCATTAAAAGGAACGTGTGTTGCCCTCTGTATGCTGGAGTGTGGGGCTATATATGAATGATCTTATAGTAAGAGCTATATATACCGAGACCTTCATATCCATTTAATATCAAAAAGCACGCCTGTGTTGGTGTTGCAGTGATGGTAACTCATTCATCAGAAGAATGCATGTTCTCATCATAACTAGCAATTATCAAGTGATGTCACATTATCATTATTATTTAGTTGATCTCACTTCAATATTAGTGACTATAATATTATCTTACAATAACTGCGAGTTACTGTTCAAAGCTTTTGGTTTTACAAACTTGAAGACTAACTTAATCACGAATTATTTGGAGTGATGCATAGAGAGGTTGACAGGGAACATTGACAGCTTTGGTGCATTTCATTATCAGCCGCAGCTGCTGCATGTCTTCCAGCCACAGCACTTACACGTCAGTGACCAGCCAGCTTCTCAGGACGCCTTCACGATGTAAAGTTCACGTCCACTAGGTCATCAGCAGCTCCACCAGACCTAATGCATCCTCACTAAGTACGGGAAGCCGATAATCCTCGTACCACTTTCACTACAATCTGCGGAATGAATCTTCGCAGTTTTCGAGCGTGTCTCCGGCACGCACCCCACCACGCGTGCATGACTGCCGCTCAGCTGAGCTGGACGCCACTTTGTATGCTGGCAAACCGACGGGAGACAAGTAACAAAGTAGTTTTATCAGAATAAGGACGTTGTAAATGTATGGTCCAAATTAGGTGGTCTGTTCTTAAACCTGAGTACGTAGTTTTATCTTTTTTTTTTTTTTTTTTTTACAACAAAGGAGGCAGCTCAAGGGCACACAAAAAAAGAAAACAATAATAATAAAAAAGCCCGCTACTCGCTGCTCCTAAAAAAGAAACAAAAGAGGTGGCCGAAAGCAAGATCAAATACGGGAGGAGAGGTGGCCGAAAGCAAGATCAAATACGGGAGGAGAGGTGTCCTGATACCTTCCTCTTGAAAGAGTTCAAGTCGTAGGCAGGAGGAAATACAGATGAAGGAAGATTGTTCCAGAGTTTACCAGCGTGAGGGATGAAAGAGTGAAGATGCTGGTTAACTCTTGCATAAGGGGTTTGGACAGTATAGGGATGAGCATGAGTAGAAAGTCGAGTGCAGCGGGGCCGCGGGAGGGGGGGAGGCATGCAGTTAGCAAGTTCAGAAGAGCAGTCAGCGTGGAAATATCGATAGAAGATAGAAAGAGAGGCAACATTGCGGCGGAATTTAAGAGGTAGAAGACTATCAGTATGAGGAGGAGAGCTGATGAGACGAAGAGCCTTAGCCTCCACTCTGTCCAGAAGAGCTGTGTGAGTGGAGCCCCCCCACACATGAGATGCATACACAATATAATAATAATATGATAAGGACGTTGTAAATGTATGGTCCAAACTTAGGTGGTCTGTTCTTAAACTTAAGTTGAACGACGATGAGAAATGGCAACCAACTCGCTGGCTTTGGATACTAAGGTTAATTAAGAAGTAGCGGTAGAGTTTGAATCAGTCGTAGATGAGTGAAAATAATTTGACGCAGTCTGAATTTATTTTGTTCATACGTGTTTTTTTTTGTGCTATTATTTATCTTTTGTGACGTGGCATCAATCAGTCAATCAATAAGAGTCTCATAGGCTACGCCGGGGGGAGCATCAACTTGCCCACCTCAAGACCCCAAACCCAGGGGTTTCTCCGGGCAAATCTCCGTGCATGCCTCCATCCCAAGTACGTCATGGCAGGTTCTGTCGACTTACTCAAGTCTCGAACTCTGTGGGTGTCCCCTTGGCCTCCTCCGCTCGGGGTACGTTGTCTCTTACACGGTGAGCAGGGTCGGCTTCTAGGTATACCGTGCCATATGCCCGTGTAGCCGGAGTTGGCGGTGACGAACTATGTAGGCCTCGAATCAGTCTCATGGAGTACCCACCAGTTTGATATAAATATAAGCCATTCCAGTGATATCCCATATGATTCTGCGTAGGCACTTATTACCAAAGACATCAGCTAGTCTGCCTCTTCAAGTTGCTGTATTCAGTGTCCATGCTTCACAGTCATAAAGTAAGGCAGGATCGAAGCACAAGTGACAAGTGACTTGAAGATCCGGATCTTTGTTCTTCTGCACAAACATCGACAACGCCATATATATATATATATATATATATATATATATATATATATATATATATATATATATATATATATATATATATATATATATATATTCTTGTGCTGAGCGAGTTCATAACATCGTGGACCAAGCCAGTCAACAGTAAGACTTCTTGACAAGATCCGCCGTTGTTCTGAACTACGCTATACCAAGCAAGGTATGTGAAATTTTCCAAGATACCAGTGTCCTCGCCACACGCATGAACAGACTATAAAGTTTCATCTAGCAGGCCTCCAAACGCCTGTAGCTACCTACTTTGTCTTACCCACGTATAGTACCTGTAACCAGGATCAAAGGACAGTGTCCTTCGATCCTGCCTGTACCTGTCTTGGCTTCGCCTCCTCGTGCAGCGCCTCAAGAGTCATGCACCTCCAGTGACTCCGCAAGGGTTACTGTATCATCAGTAAAAACAACCCCAGTGACCCTGATATTGCCAACAGATACTCCACAAAGATTCTGATCCACAACTCTGCCTAGTAGGTACCCAATCAGTACAAAGGTTAAAAAGTGATGGGGAAGGGATACAGTCCTGTCTCACTCCCGCGTTCACGGGAAAGAACGCTGGACACGCCACCCTCACACTTCACAAAACTTTCAGTTCCCGAGTACAGGTTAGTTAATAGACCAACGGTCCTTCCACGAACCCCACGGAGTCGCGGGAGGTTCCAGAGTGCCCCTCAGTGCATTGAATCAAACGCTCTTCTGAGATCGATATAAGCTGCAAGCAGTGGTGGAATTCAATTTTTTTTAAGAACAGGTTCTTTCAATGAGGGATTTACCAAAATAAGTTATAAATAAAAGGTGTTCATGAGGGAAAAATTGAGAACCCCTGATTTAAGCTAACAGTAACAACCGGTTCTCGGGATTAAAGAAATTCCAAGAACAGGTTCTTGTGAACCGATGCGAACCGGCTGAATCCCATCACTGGCTGCAAGTGCAAGCATTCCCTGTCGAAGCTCACGTCGACGCTTCCAGTACGAGAAGCGCTGGGATACAATCGATCAGGATTGCCATACGTCAGTCAAGACCGCATGCAAACCGCGAATCGTGGCCTCATCTCCAGTTTTTTTAGCATCTTCCCACTGATGTTAGAGATACAGCTAGGTAGCCTACCTTTCCACTTCACCTTGCCACAAGCTCTTTGACCCCGTCAAGATACAACAATAAATATTTCAATGCAATTCAATTCAAAAGAGGGTATACGTTTTTGTCGATCATGTGGATCAGCATCTACCATATGCAACTCAACAGTTGGAAGCTGCTCATCCTCAAAGTCATGGAGGTAGAGTTGGTGGAGTCGACATGGGCCGTTTCATTGAGGTGAAGAGAGGCCTACGAGAGGGGTGAAGCCACCGAACTGTCTTTAACTGTCATTCTTAGGGCAACAAATAAATCAATTTCGAGATTTTGCAAGCTTAATTATCACACCACTAATTCACTGATGTTTTTTTGCTTACATGTTTATCTGCCACTAACCAAACAATCATAGTATTCCTAATTTTAACAGCTTTTAAAGCCCTCTATTAACTTTTTCTGGAATAGCAATACCTCATATGTAAATAGGTTTCAACAACAGCTTTGATTAGCAATACTAATGGTCTCATAGATGAATTGAAAATGAGTCTATTACGATCATTCCACACCGCGGAAACCCAGGTGGCCTGTGACCTGACCAGCTTGACCTGACATACGTAACACCTGACATTTGACATGTATCCGCCATCTTGCGGTCCCACGAATGACAGTTAATTGACAGTTCGGCGGTTTCACAAGTCAGGGGTTGATCGATGTCGACTCCATCAATCATATAACTCCATCCTCAAAGTATAGCTACTCAGCCCATCCATCTCATAGAGTTATATACATAGAGGGTTCCCAGAGCCTGGATTTTGAAGCAACTGGCGGCCATCTTAGGGTGACGGATGGCGAGACAGAGAGAATTTTAGGCCCGTATGTCCTATCTCCCACTCTTTTTCTGTTGTTCATTGATGATCTTCTTTCCAAAACGAACTGTCCTATCCATTCCTACGCCGATGATTCCACTCTGCATTATTCAACTTCTTTTAATAGAAGACCCACCCTTCAGGAACGATTGGGGCAAGAAGAACCTGGTGTCCTTCAACGCCTCAAAGACACAATCTTCCAAACAACTATCCCCTATTCTTTGACAACACCCAGCTATCACCCTCCTCAACACTAAACATCCTCGGTCTTTCCTTAACTCAAAATCTCATATTTCATCTCTTACTAAATCAATTTCCTCACAGCTCTTCTGGACAGATCTTCTATCGATATTTCCACGCTGACTGCTCTTCTGAACTCATGCTCATCCTATATACTGTCAAACCCCTTATGCAAGAGTTAACCAGCATCTTCACTCTTTCATCCCTCACGCTGGTAAACTCTGGAACAATCTTCCTTCATCTGTATTTCCTCCTGCCTACGACTTGAACTCTTTCAAGAGGAGAGTATCAGGACACCTCTCCTCCCGAAATTAACCTCTGATTTGGACACTCCTTTAACCTCTGTTCAGGCTGTCTCCTTAGCTGTAAAAAAAAAAAAAAACACGAAATGTGTCACTTCACAAAAGTGTTACCGGTACACTCCACATGTGGCTTGCACAAATTTTTCGTATGCTTAAAGCTGCAAATTGTGTCGCGTGACACTTTCAGAATTGTGTACTACAATTTGTGAAACGCGGCAAAGTTGGTAACTCTGTGTTTGTTTACATCTCTCTGACTTTCCACGTGTTTCCCTGATCTGTCTGAAAATCTCTGAATAATGGATAAAGCCAGTTATTCGACCAAAAGAGAGCAAAACTTGTTGCTCGAATTATATGAAGCCAGGAAAGACATTCTGGGAGACAAAAAGACCGAGTTTTCCATGAAAGGAAAGCTGAAGAAGGCAGAGGCTTGGCAGTCTATTGCAACAGAACTTCAATGCTGCTGGACTTGGACCCCAGAAGAATATTGCCCAGCTGAAGCGGATGTGGCAACACATGAAAGGAAGGTGAGTTCTTTTCGGTAATGTTGTAGTTCAGCTTAACACGTCAGAAAGAAGGAATATCACCCCTAGGGTATACTCAGGAGACATATTATTGTTGGCCAGGGTTGGTTTGATTAAATAAAGTGATTTAAATTGATTTGAATCAGAGTAGAGAAATTATGATTTAAATAAAAAATAAATATATTGATTTAGAATGATTTAAGTGCTATATCAAGAGTAAAAAAGCTGATTTAAATTATATATATATATATATATATATATATATATATATATATATATATATATATATATATATATATATATATATATATATAAAGCCTACTAGACATGGTGTGTAAGGGGTGTTCTCTAACTGAATTATGCTGAGTTAGATTAGGTTAGGTACCTGAGGTTTGTTAAGTTAAATATGAATTGGTTTGGTAATGTTAGGTCAGGTTAGATTTGTTAGGTTGGGTTTATGCTCGAGGTTTGTTGTGGACTTGTGGTCTTGTATTTTGTTGAGAAGATTCACGGTGTTTAAACGGATGTTTGCGCTGTCACTTTTTTTCCATAAAAGTATTTAACATTACGTTTGTACCCTCCACATATTAATTGAGTCATATATATCTGCAATCAAAGGCTGTATTGCAACGTGCAACGCAAATTTTTGAAAATTCTGTAATGTGCAACGCAGAGTGGACAGGGTAGGGGCGGTTCACTTTCCGATACACATTTGTTCCAATAATGTGTACAGCTGAGGGGCGAATTTGTGTAGCACAAGGCTGCGTGACACAAATGTGTAATCTATTTTGCGTTTAAGCATACAGTTTTGATGTGTAATGCACTTTTTCCTCTTCACATTTGTCTAAGCATACGGCCATTAATATCACATAGTTATGTCTGCTACTGCTATTACAGGTGACTCTCGATTTACACGAGTATTGCGTCCTTCAAGAGGTCGCGTAAATCAAAAACAACGTAAATCAAACAAGAGGTATGTTTCTTTTGATAAATAAATACCGTATTTTGCGGCGTATAACGCGCACCCCAAACTTGAAGACAACAGTTTTGATTTTTTTTTTTAATGTTCAGAAATATGTACGGGTTAAAGAACATTGACAATGTACAGTTTCTCGAAATTTATATATTTTTGGTGTAATCTTTATTGCTTGAATTGACAAGTGTCCTTGAGTAAAGCAATGAAAATGGCGGCCAGGCTGGTGTTGTGAGAAATACATCCCCGTAAACATAATGATGATGCACAGCTTCTGATATCATAATAAGCATATTATTCTCACCATCACTCGTAGGTTATGACAGACAACTAGGCAAGACACAATTCACACGGTTCTGATGACACGCGGCATGCAGCTGTTTGTTGTTTGCGTGTGGTTGTGTGGTTTTCAAACAATGCAAATGGCGGTCGGGCTGGTGTTGCGAGAAATATCTCCTCGTACATACTGATTATGTACAGCTTCTGAGATCATAATAATTAAGCATATTATTCTCACAGTCATTCGTAGGTTATAACAGACAACTAGGCAAGACACAATTCACGCGGTTCTGGTGACACGCGGCATGCAGCTGTTTGTCGTGTGAGTGTGGTTGTGTGGTTTGTAAACAGTGCAAATGGCGGCCGGGCGTGAAATAACTCCTCGTACAAGACTCATGATGTACAGTTTCTGATATCATATTTACCCCATTATTCTCACTAATATTAATAATTTATAATGAACACATGGATATTTTTTTTCCAATATGATTTTTTTTATGTAGCTTGTACTGCTCCTTAGTCATACAATTGTAAACCAGCTGTGACATCAAGATCAAGATCAATCAAATGGCGCCCGAAGGGAAAATGGGATAACAGCAGGGCATGGGCGATCCTCCACCGATTTAATGTTTGTATAGTAGTTGTTTGATAGCCCTGTATTCTATGGTAACATATTATATGACAGCTATGGACTTTGAAGGATCACTAACAATAATAAAGGTAAGTTTGCAGTTGTTATTGGATAAGACGAAACAACATACCCTTAAAAACACTCCAAAGAAGAAAAAAATCATTAAAAATTTGTACATTCGGCGTATAACGCACAGGGCTAAACTTTCAGGCATTTTTTTATGTGAAAAAGGTGCGCGTTATACATCCAGTGGAGAGAGAGAGAGAGAGAGAGAGAGAGAGAGAGAGAGAGAGAGAGAGAGAGAGAGAGAGAGAATATCCATATCACCGAGATATCCAATCAGGCACTCTGTCTCAGCCCCACTCGTCTGAGAAAGAAATGAGGGACAGCATGAGCGCCTGGCTAGTATTGGTACCGGTACTGTACCGTATAGCTGGTACCGTTAGTACCGGTACTGGTACCGTTACCTGCCCACCCCTATCGTTGAGTAGCGTGGCAGCGTGGGTACTGTATTGTTGTTCAAGTTGCGCGCGGGGAGAATTGAGATCAGCTGTGTGGCCGCGGCGCCGTGTGAGTCCAGTTGCGTGAGACATATGGTGGCCACTCCATAAAATATCGCGTATAAGTGGAAAAAACGTGTAAATTAAACATTTATTTGGATTTTGGACCCCGCGTTATTTAAAAAACGCGTATAACAAACTCGCGTAAATCGAGAGTTACCTGTATCAAGTTAGCAGCGCCTCGGCGATCCTCTGTCAGATAGACTTGTTATTTTCTTGTCCATTTTTTACCCCCTGATTATTGTTACCTTGGTACATGTCATATACCATCTGAATCGGAAAAATGTGCTGAATTTGAAACTGTAAACGAAAATTTATTGCAATAAAAAGTGCATGAATGACAAGGAGTTGAAGCAAAAAGGTGAACAAAAATGTTTATACACAACCATAATTTTTTTCTCATTATTTTATTGTAGGTATACTTAAGTGCAATAAATTTATGATCTTGATATGCAGCAATGTCTCATCAACACGATGATCGGCTCAGTTTTCCAAAATATCATAATGGTGGCTAGTTAATAGTGGTTATAGTGTAAACATATGGAATCATGGATAGGTCGCCAATCCGTCACCCTATGGCGGCCGACCACAGAGTTAACAGGCAGGAGCAGTGGCTTCACCTCTCACCGTGGGGAGAGATTGGAGTTGAACCCTCTATTATATAACTCTGTGATCCATCTACCCATCCATGCCCATCCTCTGTCCATCCATCCGTGCTTTCGATCATAAATATCAATTTGGATTTATCCACATTCTCAAAGTCATGAAGTATTTTGAAACATTTCAGTTTCCCTCAGAAGCGACATTTCTCGAGAACGAGTTCAGAGATAACACGTCTTTTCTTGTGAGGCTTATCGCGCATATGCTGAATATTATAGTTTAGCAGTCCCTTCCTATGGTGGGGAGACCAAGTCTGCATGGCGTATTCAAGTGAACTCTGATCAAACTATTCTGTATGGTATGATTTAGTATTTCATATTTATTAGAGAGAGAGAGAGAGAGAGAGAGAGAGAGAGAGAGAGAGAGAGAGAGAGAGCAGTTACCATATAATTGACATCCTTCTTCCAAACTCCGGATAAAGTGTAATACAGGTGGGGTAGCTAAGGAAGGAGACACCGAGAGGAAAACACTTTAGATATCCATCGAAAATTATCGATCCGAACAAGCTAGGCTACCGTAACGCGCGCGCACACACACGCATACACATATACACACACACACACACAGACACACACACACACAGACACACACATTATCTTGTCTTAGTCTGTTCAATTGATTAATTAAACGACTTACAACAGATTATACCACCATAATGTTGAGAGGCGCGCCGCTCCCCCTCCCCCCCCCTCCCCCCCCCTCACCGGGTGTTTGTTTACCCCAGTAACACCCGCGACGCCGAGTGGGAGGGAGACTGACACCTCAGGGCCTGCCGCCTGTCCTGCCGCCGCCACCCCGCCCACCACCACTGCAGGGCCGTGCACCACCCACCGGGGAGGCCACAGGTGAGGGAGGCGGTGCTGGGATGCAGGGGCCGGCCAGACACCGCCGCCTGAGTGCCCGGCAGGGAGGCTGGACGCGGGTTCCATGGTTTTCCTGGTGGTGTTGGTGTGTCTCCCTGGCCCTAATGAATGAGTCACGGTCAGGGGGTGTGGGCGTGTCCATGTCATGGCTAACACGCCCTCCAGGCCATCAAGCACAGGTGCAGACACCGTGCGTGGATGCAAGCCCACACCGCCCACACGTCATTCACGCCTCTGCACAGTCCACCACCCCCTCATGGTGTGCAGGCTAACCTGGTTCATGAGTCTACTGGCTTTATTTTGTGTTTGAGCTTTGAAGTGTTGACTAACAATGCTCCCCAAGGAAGAGGGAATTATGGAGAATCACTATTCTCCTCCATCATTACCCTTACCAAGATCTCTTATATTGCTTTACTTCTCTAGTTTTGCTGGTACAGCATATATAGGTACTGCATCTACAAGTGATGTTATAAAATAACAAAGATTATTGTCCTCTCCAACAAATTTCAAACACTCAGTAGTAAGGAAAGCCAGGAAGACCAGGGAAATTGTGGGGTAAACACACATTGCACTGATACCGTCTACCTGAAATGGAGTGATTGTATGCGACATTTTTGGAGAAGTTTTGTAAATATATCCAGGTGTAATGGTGGCCCTATTGTTGATAACAGGGAGTCTTGATCCTGGTTTTGCCCTCAGTATTTTACAATGATAGTTACATACAATGCTTTATGTTATTGGTTGGGTTTTGTAAGTATATTAGTAGTTTCAACGAGGCAGATAAATTACCATTCAACACTCAGTAGGTTACTTACCAACTCACAGAAGACTATTATCCAATAGTCAGTAGATTACTATCCAGCACAGAGTGGGTTACTATCCAATGCACAGTGTGTTACTATCCATTAGATTATTTGTGGGATTGCTGGTTTCAATGTGGCAGATAAATTATTAGGTGCTACTTTAGTGTGCGGTCTACTGCAGTAGCTAGTCTACGCCTCTGACCTGACCTGTCTATCAAAACTTCAGCTTACCTTTTTTTTTATCTTGTGACCTGAGTGCTCCAAATTTGTCTGATAAATGGGCTTATCTTTTTTACCTTTTGACCTGAGTGCCCCTGTCCTGTCTATATAAAAGCCCAATCAGTGGGCGCCCACCGCAGTAGCCCCCTCAAATTAAAGCCAATAGCAACAGTGGAACACATTTACCAACTACAATGCTGTTAAAAGATTTCTGTAGACATTTCTTTTTGACAAAGGAAACACCAGTTGCTTCCCTATTTATGTGAAAATAATCTAGTGAATAAACCACAAGAAACAGACCATGTCATCGAAGTGGTAGTGTCTTGCAAGAAAAAAAAAGTGTGACAAAGTTGGGTTGAAAGAGGTGCCAGACTGCACATTCTGTTTGGAAATAAAGCCTATTTTTTTGCTTTATAAACATCTGCAACAAATTGCACTGCAATCTGAGAAGAGGTATTCTACTTTGTAATGGAAATACCCATGAATACAACTGTGAGTCTAACAGTAAAGTCTTCCAATATGATAACTGGCTGGCATATGATATATACTGAAAGGTGTGTGGAGCTGTCATAACTCACTGTCAACGAGGAAAGATGGTCGAAACAAATGATAAAGCCATTCAGATTGACGAGGCAAGATTTACTGGTCAACAGAAATACAGTCGTGAGAAATGTCCTTGTGTCTTTGGTCTCAAACAAAGCTCTAACTGTGACAGAAGCACTGTATTAGCAATCAGTGATCAGGAATGTGAAAAGTTTCAGTGATTCATTCAGAAGAATGGCCTGCATATGATCTAAAAGCATTGGGTTATCACCATCTTATGGTGAACTATCAGTAACATTATGTAGCTCCAGTGACAGGAGCATACACGCAAGCTATTGAAGAATTGTAGTTGGATGTCAAAACAAGGATTTTAACCCCTACAGTATTGTTTGCATCAAAGTTAAGCAGTTTTGTGCTGGTCAATGGAGCGTTGTGTGTGTAAATTTTGTGCATTTATTTCCCATGTGATTTCCTGCCATTGAGTGGGCTGTAGGCAAATGGGAGGTGTCCTACCCCATCTTAGGATGACTCAGTAAGGTTTTTCAGGCCTATCAATGTGTCTCTGACCTCATGTAACAGCGTAGTGAAGCCTGTAATGGAGGACACTACTGGTTGATCAGGTTGTAAGGTGGGGTTTGGAAGCACAGCATTAACATCACATTACAATCTTATGCTACTGACTGTACATTATGCAACATTTTTTAACAAATGGACCACCCAGCAGGAATTCTAAAATTCAAAACTAGAAGTCCCATAAAGCTTGACCTCTGACCTTGCTGTTATTTCTGAATGGGGCAGAAGGAACTTTCCTTCAGTGTCTTAAAAACAATATTTCTCCACCTGTCAACTCGACGCAATCTTACAGACATCTATCCTCCATTCTTGATAACACATTGCTGTCCTTTTCTTTTACACTGAACATACTTGCCATATTCCTAACTCAAAATCTCATCTAAAAATTTCATATATCTAGCAAAATTAGCTTCATCTGAATCTTAGTTTATCAACTTTAACTTTAACTTCATGGATATTTTTGGCTTGAACTATCTCCTTCTTGAGGTCATTCCAGCTGTCAATACTTTTGTGGGAAAAGCTATGTTTCTTAATATCTTGTAGGCACCTTGTCTTCCTCAATAATTCCTTTCCGTAACCTCTTGTATATATATTATCCCATATAAACAGGTGATCCCTGTTTATCATTTCCATTTCCTTCATCACCTTGTTCACTGCAGTGAAATCCCTTTTTCTCTTTTCTCCTCCAGGGTTGGCAAATCCAATCTTTCCATCCTCTCTTCATATGTCATGTCACTCAAGCTTGACACCATTTCTGTTGCTACTCCCTGAACTCTTTCTATTTTTAATATTTTTCTTTCTCTGTGAAGACCACACCACTACTGCATATTCCAATCCTGACCATTGACTCTAATCAGTCTAAAATGGCTGTGTGCATGGGTCCCCTCCACACATGAGATGGATACTTCATATAGGGGCAGACAAGGCACTTCTGTATGGTTAGCAACTGTTCCACAGATATTGCAATAAACACATTCCATTTGATGATAATGAGTATGAATGAAATAATTTCTAACAAACATCTGAATTTGTCTTTTGTGTTACAGATCAGTTTTTTCCTGCATTTGATTTTGTGTATGGTGTAACAGTTAGCTGTGAATGTAATTTACCAATATTTTTATCTTTTGTAGTTGTTAGTATAGTACTTTTTTTTTCATTAATGCAATATTTTCTCCCTTTCAGATTTGCCACAATGACGGAGGAAATTTTATCTCTCAAGTGGAACAACCACCATACAACATTTTTTCATGTCTTATCAAGTGTCAGACTAAAGGTACTACATTAATATGTGTGTATAGTATCATGAAGGGTCTTATGGGCATAGTACACCAGCATATTTCTGTATGCAGTGGATTTTGAATCTTTCAGAGATTGCCTTATGAATATTAGCAACTTTGAAGGTGGTGGATTATACTGATGCACAAAGTTTTTTTTAGTAGCAACAGATCTGGTCTCTTTGGCCAGGCAATTTTTTTTTTTTTTTTTTTTATTTATTTATTTATTTATTTATTTATTTATTTTTTTTTTTTACTGAGACAAGATTGATGTTGATCCCTTTAGGCCACATACTCAAATATGGAAAAGGAGCATGGGTAGGCATATTTTGTCAGTAGTATACTGCAAATAAAGTTACTAAGAACCCCCTCCCCCTTAACACATACTAAGCCTCAGTCTTATTTATTGGGATTGTCTATATTAAGGCATTCTTGTGAAATGTTTTGCCATCCTCTCAGAATTGCACAGGTATATATTTTTTTATTACTAGGTGCCCCGGTAAGAAGGGCACTCATAGAAGCCTATGAAGCTGCTATTCATCTCTTCAAATAGGGTCCATGCAAATAATTGTGTAGTAAAGGTGAATACAAAAAGGCAGGCAGATAGATAATTACAATTTTTTGTGGGAGGGTGAACAGCAGTTGAACATTAATATGAACAATTCTATGATATGAATTTTTGATTGAGGGTTACTACATTTTTCATTTTATAGAATTCATGCCCATACATCATAATAAGTATGAGTGTGATGAAAAGTCATAATTGCAGTCAGTACATTTATACTTTATTAAGGAGACGTGTTTTATTTGCTACACCCAGGAAGCGTACTCTGATGCCACGGTGGCATGTGAGGGCAAGTTCTTTCCAGTGCACAAGTTGGTCATGTCTTCGTGCAGTGACTACTTTGAGCAGATCTTCCAGGTGGTACAGTGCCGACACCCTGTCATTGTGCTCAAGGACATCACTTACCAACACATGGACCTGCTCCTCAGCTACATGTACCTGGGGGAGGTCAAGGTGTGTATTTGACAAGTTGTGATATATTCAGAAAATGAGATATGCTTGTGAGATTCTGTCTCTGAGTCTTTGAAAACCTATCTTTAAACCCATTCAAGTTTTAGGATTGTGCAGCTAAGTCTCCTGGTTCCTTCTCCCAGTTCAAGAACTTTACTTTTCCTAATGATAAAATCCATATCCCACTCTTTACTCCAACTTTAAAATTATCAATGCCTTCTTGCAGCTTTATATAGTTCTCTTCCTCCACTACACATCTCATTACTCTTACATCACCATCAAACAGATTAATGTAGCTATTTACCACCTTATATCATTTATCAAAAACATTACTGGGACCAACACTGATCCCTGTGGAACTCCACTTGTTACTTTGGCCCACCTTTACATTTGATCCCTTTATTACCATCCCCAGCCAACTATCTCTCAAATAGTCCTTCATTCATTTCAAGATGTTTCCCCTCAATCCTCCTGTGTGGGCATGGACTAAAGGAGACTGCCCATCTGTCTCCATTCCACCCAGGACTCGAACCCGGGACCTCTTGGTTGTGAGACTTGTGTGCTAACCATTTTGTGTGTGTGTGTGTGTGTGTGCATGCATGTGTGTATGGATTCATACATGAGCTTGTGTGCATACTTACCTCAGTTTCATTACATAGAATTTGAGTTTTGGTCAGGTTATGAAGACTCCGTATCTGCTACCTTCCACTCAACTTTTAAAATCATTAATATCAGTTACACCCACCACCTCAGTTTCTTGAAGATTTATTAAGTTAATCAGCAGTACCTTTTTAGGGTCTTCACCATTTGTGTCTTTTTGATCTTCACTCATATCCCCTTATTCTTTGATCTTTCATCACTTACAGAAAGTCCTCTTTGGCTATCCAATGTAGACCCCAAACTCTTCCAAAACTATGTTGAAATCACTCCTCTCCTTCCTCTCCTCAAACATAGGTAACATTTTTTTATAAGGTAAATGTCTGATACCCTTGTTTAAGCATATTCATCCCTACATCTGAAGGCCACTTTCATGTAGTTATCAGTGTGTTTCCACAATATTCTTGTACATCTGCTTCTGGGGTGGTACATTATCCAATATAAAAAAAAAGTTATCTTTCTCTTCCTTTGTTTTCTGATATTTTCATTCGTCATTGCCTATATGTGACAATAACACTGAAATTTAATTTTATATAAATAGCTGAAGTAATTTTGTTTTATTTAACTTAGTATATGGTCTATAATGGGCACTAAGCATTTTCTATTCATCTTTAGTGTTTGTGTGCTCATAAGCACAAAATACTAAAAGAAACCTCTTCCAGTCTTTTTCATGGTTATATAGGTACATTAATTTTGTTAATTGTTTATCAGTAATAAGTGCTCTGGTATGTCTGGCACACATGACCATCTCAGGTTAATGAAACTTGGATTGTTTTGACTAACTTATTGTCCCTCAGTAACTAGTGATTATTCTGTCTCATTTTCCATGTCAAACACCTTTTGATTAGTATTTGTCAGTCTGGTTTCATGCAACTGCATGTACTCACTTAACTTTACAGATTAAATGTATATACTCTTCACTAAATGAAATGTTGGAGCAACACTGCCACCCTGATATAATCTCCCAAACACCTATCCCCTATTCTTCAATAACACTCAGCTGTCACCTTCTTCTCCACTAAACATTCTTGGTCTATCTTCAAAATCTTAACTGGAGACGTCATATCTCCTCTCTTTCTAAATCTGGTTCCTCGAGGTTTTGTGTTCTGTATCATCTCCACCAGCTATTTTCCTCTCAAAGATGCTCCCTACATTCGGGGGCCCTGTCTGCCCTCATATGGAGTATGCATCTCTTGTGTGGGGGAGCTCCACACACACAGCTTTCTTGGATAGAGTGGAGTCAAAAGCTCTTCATCATCAACTCCCCTCCTCTTACTAGTAGTCTTCTATCTCTTAAATTCCACTGCAGTGTTGCCTCTCTTTCTATCTTCTGTCGATATTTTCACCATGACTGCTCTTATGAATTTGCTAACTGCATGCCTCCCTTCCTCCTATGGCCATGCTGCATTAAACTTTCTACTCTAGCTCATCCCTATACTGTCCAAATCCCTGATACAAAAGTTAACCAGCATCTTCATTCTTTCATCCCTTTCACTGGAACACTGGAACAGCCTTCCTTTATTTGTATGTTCTCCTGCCTATGGCTCGACATCATATATTGACACCTCCACCCAAAATTGATCTCTCTTTTGGCCACTCTTCATTACTTCTTTCAGGAGTAGTGCTTAGCAGGCTTTTTTGTTTTCCTTTGTTTTTGCCCTTGAGCGGCTGCCTTTGCTGTAAAAAAAAAAGTTCTATATTTCAGAAGGAACACAAAAAGCTGATGGGGTGGGAAGTCACACATTGCATATTGAGGTTGTCATGTACCCTATAGAAGAACCTGACTTGTTATAACTGTGAAGGAAAGTAAGGGCTGCTGTGTGTGTAAGAATATTCTAAAATGGCAGAAACAAGTGCTGCTTATCAGGACATGACATGACATTGAGTTAGCTTTGGTTTGGTGGTATAATTTTTTTACTGAGAGTGAGGAACATTTTATCAGATTGAAGGAAACTGACAATTGTGAAGCTGAAATAATCTTAATTCTGATGTTGTATTTTACAAGTATTTGTTGTATTCAGGTAGCTCGAGGGGATCTGCAAGGGCTGCTTAGAGCTGCTGAGTGTCTCAGGATCAAGGGTCTGGCTGTTCCTGATGAATCTCCAGTGAAAGAGGAAATGTCCCCCTCAGTCACCGAGTCAGAAGGGGATCCCAGCCCTCCTAGAAAACGATTGAGAGCTGAGGAGGTAGTCAGTCCTCAAGAAATAACTCATATTCCCACCCCACAGTCCCAGAATCCTGCCACTGCCACTACAACTACGGATTTCTCTTCTCAATACCAAGACCAGGAAAATAGGGAATTCTTCGACTTACAGGTCAGTTCTCAGCGATCATCACTCTCCTTCTTGGTGCTTTATACATTCAACTTTGTAATGTAAAAAATTCAAGTAAATATTGTTTGGTGTTCACCTGGAAGCCATTATCATCATCATCATCATGATAATAATAATAATAATAATAATAACAGTGATAACAATAATCATATATTAACCATATTCCTCATATTAAGTATGCTACAAGTAAGTTTGGACTCAAGAAACATATCAAGAAGGGCAAATGAATGTTGAACAAAGTAGGCTGTGCAGACCTATGCTTTCTGAACTACCCTCCAATGAATTCTAGCCATTCTCTTCATATTTCTCTCAGCTCTCCTTTCTGGCCAGTATTTCCCACTGTAATAAATGGTCTCTTTTTAACCTATAAATAGTTGTGTTCCATGCATCTTTGTTCTATCACTGCTTCTATTTTTAAATCAATGATTCTTCCAAAATTCAATGACCTATCCACTCATGTTGATGACTACTATTTTTGATTCACTGTCATTTGCATGATGACCATCCCAACAGGAGTTGCATAATTCTCGGATAGATGCTGCAGAGCACTTACCCTGTGATCATTTCATCATATCAGACTGAGGCTGAAAAAAACTTGTCATAGTCTCAAAAACTCCATTTCTCCATCAGGCAACTCAGCACACCTTTCCAGACATTTATCCCTTATTCTTTGATAAAACACAGCTCTCTCCCTCTTCTGTATTAAAAATTATTTGCCTGTCCTTAACTTAGAATCTTAACTAGAAATACTCACATCTTATCTCATTAAATCAGCTTTGTTGATTTTAGGAATTCTGCATCATCTCCACCCCTCCCTCCACCCCTCTCACATACCGTACTCCATCCATTTCATGAAGCACTTTAGCCGTAGTCAGCTAAGACTGTTAGGAATGTGGAAAGTGCGATATATTTAATTCTAAAGAACAAATTTCTTATTTTTAGCTGTTAAGTACAGTCATACCTCGGTTTACAAGCTTAATTCATTCTGGAATTTTGCTCGCAAACCAAAAAACTTTTAAATCAAAGCGAATCTCCTCATTTATATTAATGTGAATCCCATTAGTGTATCCTATATCCCAAAATATTAACTAAAATCATTTTACTTAGTATTTTATACAAAATAAAAAATAATTTTACTAACAAATAGCTATAATAGATAATATAGTGTAACATAAATGTAAATAATATAAGAGATATAGTATGATATATAAATAATGTACTAGTAATAATATACAGTACCCTCCGAGTTTCGCGCTTGCTTTGTTCCAAAGGTATAGCGCTAAACTCGAGAATCGCGAAACTCGGGGTATTGAAAACACTGAAAAAGCGCTTATTGGTTTCGACCCGTGGGTAAGCTGACTTTTTTTTTCGACTTTACTCCCTTGTTATCTCAAAATACATACCTTGGTAAAAGAAAAAAATGGGAAGTGAGCACGGGTCGTTTTGAAGCCGCAGTTGAAGGCGGCTGACTTATGATTGGCTGGCTGTTCTGAAAACACGCTTGTGATTCACTGTGCTGTCATCGACGGCGCTCACCCAATCAGCAGCCTCGCTGCCTTAGGGCTGTGTCACACTGGCCATTTTCCTCCAACCATTGGGGCTATGGGCAACTGCAGTTGCCTGTAAGCTGATGTCTCACTGGCCCATTTTCCTCCAACTGCATTGGCGGTAGGGGCAACTGGCAACTTTAACTTTTCTGGGCGTGCGTCTCACATGGCCAAGGTCGGTTGCCCATATCCACAACATGAGCAAAGCAGTTCCCTGCGAGAGTAACGACGAAACGAAAGATTTGTTCTGAAGTTTACAGTGATTTTTAAATTGATAATTCGTTGTTTTTACTACAGGACATTGGCATGCATCTCTGTGCATCATAAGAACATAAGAACACAAGAACATAAGGAGTCTGCAAGAGGCCGGTTGGCCTATACAAGGCAGCTCCCCAGCACATGTGAAAACGCTCACCCAACTGAAGGAATCTAAAGCTGCTGGTGTCAAATAGGGCCTTTTTCCTCCAACCGCATCGGCGGTAGGGGCAACTGGCAACTCCAACTTTTCCAGGTGTGTGTCACACACGACCAAGGTCGGTTGCCCGTAAACAAAGGAGTCGCCCTGTATCCACGTTGTGTCGTCTGCTAAAGTAAGGGCTGTCATGGCTTGTGCTGCGTTACCCCAGTTATGGACTTGTTACTGCAGTTAAATGGAAGGAAGAAACAGTTATGGGCATGATTATGGCTTCAAAGACAGGAAGACAGGAGTGTTTACCCAAACCTCATCATCAGAGAACTGGGTAAATTTCCAGAACATCACCCGTCGTACACTGTTGAACAATCCTATTTTTTCTGGTAGTTTTCAGTGTGTTATGAAATAATCTGCTAACTGTTTCTGTCACAAATCATTAAATCACTAATATAATGCTTGACTTTTCAATGCCTGTTGTACGTGCATCCACCACCTCAGCCGCAAAATAGCTCGCAGGGAGGTTCAACTTGCTTAGTTTCTACATTCCACTCACTGCTCACAAAGATCACAAGTGGACAAACTAGAACAAAACCAGGCATATTAATGTTCTTCCTGCTGTGTATGCCTCCAGCATGCATGCGTGGTGCTGCACAGCAGAACAACTTATTTCAGTGAGGAGGTGTTTCCTGCAACAACAGCCCACATAATGGACCGCCGCCACCATGTCCCGTCCTGCACTACTTGTTTCTGCTGCCCCACACTGCGTGCCAAATAAATTTAAACTAACCAAACCTAATTTAACGTAACCTACCTAATGGGGTGGCTTCACCCCCCTCGACCCCCCTTCTATTTGTGACGGAAAAGCAATACAGTAGTGTGTTGTATGGACACAAAATACTTCATATAGCACTAAGGTGTTGCTGTGAGACAGATGACGTTCTGGAATGATATCAAGAACAATGCTGTGAAGACTGGTGTTATGTTCCTGAGCCAATAAATTGCCTTCATGCAGTGATTCATGGGTAAATCAAAAAACTCGTAAACTAAGGCATTTGTAAACCGAGGTATGATTATATACGTATAAATAAGTTTATGATCATATGTAAGTATGAATCTAAGTGTAAATGAAATTTGTTAAGTACATGTTTCTTAATTTTATCACAGATTCAAAATCAATACATTTCTTTTGTTCTGATGATATTAAAACTTATCATTACAAAGAGTATCTAGGTGGTGAAAATTGCATGAAACTTACAACCTCTACTGAAGTAGCCTGGCAGCATGAAGAGTGAGTGGGGAGTTTTCACTCACAAGAGTGCTGCTGCTCTAGTTCATTTTGGTTCTGCTCCTGGCCTGTGTTTTTTTCTGTTGAACCAGTATGTTATAATAGAAGCCTTTTATATTCAGGTTCAGCCCTTCGGAGACCCAGTGAATGTTGTGAAAGATGAAGTGAAGTATGAAATGCAGGAGAATGCCAACATGGCCAAGGGAACAGGAGTGCCAGTGAGCCAGAACATGGTACCAGCAGCAGGTGTTGGCACCCATGGCACCCACCAACCCCATACAGGACAGGTAAGTGACATGGAAAATAAAATGACCCAGACTCCAAGTTATAAAAGTTATTCATCAGTGTTTAATCATTGATTGGGTTTCAGAGTTTCAATCCTTTCCTTATAACTAAAATATATATCTACCAAATTAAAACTGCATCACACCATAGGCTTCCATGAATTTTCTTTTTGTGTAGAGTTGCTATAATATTAGGTATTGGTTTCCTTTCAAAACATAACTGTTCTAAGTCTTCTCATCCTAAATATCAACCTTCATTTCTACACTAAAATTTTAAAGGTTGCCTGTTACTGTAAATTGTGGCATACAAGTTGACCAAGCGTACAAGTCGACCTTAAGATTATTAACTCAAAATTATGGGTTATAGTATTTCCACGTGTAACCGGCGGGTGGGGTGGTGGCGGCTGCGGGGTCAGCCCCGCCCCGCACCTTTCCATACACTCTCAACACCTCTCGCTTCCTCTCATACGTCAGCTATTTACTACCTTTAAATTGATTTAAATAAATAACTGGATAATCCAATAAGGTCATATAGTATTAAGATTGTTTCGTTTTTAGGATAATAACAAAGATTTTGTATAATTACCACGACACTTGACAACATTGTATTCCAAATGTTGTCAAGTGTCATGGTATTTATACAAAATCTTTACTTATACTACTGAATGGAGGACATTTCAAACTGTGCAAGTAAAATGCAGTACTGCATCCTGTTCAAGGATATCCTGATATCTTGGATATCCATCACTGTATCCTGTTCAATCAAGGAATGGTTTTGCCTTGGGGGAGACAGTGAAGAATATTGAAAAGCGTCACACTACCAGGCTTACTGGGAATCTGGACCAATATTGGGTTCTGTTGCATAGGACAAGAGCTCTCCTGAGGAAAAACTAGGAAAGGTATGTCAAGAATTTCATTAAGGATAATGAGGGGCATTTCAATACAAATGACCTCCTACCTACTTACTAAGTCCTGGAGAAGCTCCACTCCAAGCCTTCCTCTTAGTAAGGTAAAGGTAGGTGCATACGCTATAGCTGTGCATGGCTGCGGTGCTCATCTCCAAACTGTTGGCCCTTTGAGCCTGTATTAGGTAAGAACCAGTCTGCCACTCTGAACAGGTTGCAAATGGTGGATGCTGATCTACCCTCTCTTGATGAGTTCAGAGAGACTATGGCAAGGTTAAGGAGTGGAAATGCTTCAGATATTTGTAACTTCAGGGCATATTTGCTCTAAGCTGGAGGTGGGGCCATGATCTGCGGGTTGCATGTACTAGTCTTGACTGCCGTATGGCAATCTGATACCATTTCTCCTGACTAGAAGAGGGGGCTGGTCAGCTATATCTAGAAAGGGAAAGGGGACCATCAGGACTATGTGGTATTACCTTGCTCAGTGTATCAGGCAAAGTGCTTGCCCATCTATTGCTCATGTGGATTTACAACCAACTGCTGAACCTGCAAAGTCCTGAGTATTCCAGGTTCACGCCTGATTACTCAACAACTATCCGTATCTTAGTGCTTCGTGTAATGGTGGAGTGCTGTTGTGAGTTTTGACGGGATGTTTGTAGCCTATGTTGATCTCGAGAAGGCATGTGATTTAGTGGTTCACAAGGCAATCTAGGATCTCCTGGGACTCCGTGGGATTCCTGCTAGGATCAATGGTCTATTCACTAGTGGCTGAACTGCACTCTGGGACTGAGAGTGCTGTGAAGTGTATAAGGGGGGCATGTCCAGCTTCTTTATCGAGAATTTGAGAGTGAGGCAGGGCTGTCTCCTTCTCCTGCCACTT
Source organism: Eriocheir sinensis (assembly GCF_024679095.1). NCBI lineage: Eukaryota > Metazoa > Arthropoda > Malacostraca > Decapoda > Varunidae > Eriocheir > Eriocheir sinensis. Next base: position 8,259,414 of record NC_066553.1, read on the forward strand.
TTCAACACTTGCATGGACTGGATTTTAGGCAGAGTTATGGATCTAAGTTATTATGAAGCATCTGTTGGCTGTTGTGGGGAGGCAGTGGCTGAGTGGTTTGCATGTGGGCGTGGCCACGGCGTGGCATCCATGAGGAAGCAGGTTCATGTCCCACCTACAAACAAGCTGGCAATTTTTCAGTCATCACCAAGTGGCCTAAGACTACATTCATGCTGGCCTGCAGACCTCCCACCATCAACCTGAACTCCTGATTCTCTCTTAAAAGAGGATCGAAGATAAGCTCTGAGGGACAACGTGAGCCATAATTATCTTGCCGATCACTACACAGTAAAATGCTTTATACATAAGAGGTAAAAATCTCTTATCTAACACCAGTTTAACAGGACTGTGAAATCTGAGTGAGTGATCACAGCGGCACATGAATTGAGATACTTGGACGAGCAGTCCCAGTGGGTCACTGAGTTACATGGTTGAGCAGCACAGATTCTATCAAAATACTTAGAGACAAACAAGGCAGTGAAAGTAAAACAGGCAGAGTGGCTGAACAAAAAGAGAGACAAACACTTTCACAAGGACTACATCGGACCAGACTAAGGGTTACTCTCACACAAGCACCTTCAGGCCCCTTACCTCCTTAACACTTCCTCTATATGTCTCTTTTGAAACAATCCTTAACAGGAAATTTCTAATCATAGCAGCTTCCATCCATTTTTCTGATTACCAGTATAGAGTTTGTAAAGGGCATTCCACTGGTGGTCTTACCTATCTAACTGACTTTTGGTCAGACTTTCCCAGTGTCCAGGAACGTAACCTCCCCTATTATTATTGTTTCTTATGGGGAAATTATGTTTAAATAAAGCGATTTTGAATAACATGACATCTCCAGGAACGTAACCCTTGTGTTAATCAAGAGGTGACTGTACCTGCTTCTGCTAACCTCCGCTAACACATCAGTGCTGGGCACTTCCGCTAATTAGTCCGCAAAATCCGCAAATCTGCAATAGCGGAAGTTCCATTTCATTTGCGGATTCGAATTTGCGGTATTACTTCCGCTAACCTCCGCTAACATGTGGAGGAGCCAACCCAGCTTATCCCGGACAGCCTCAGTCTGATAGATACCTCAAATATTAAAATAAAAACTGATTAACTTCAAAACTTTTTTTAGTTGTTGCCTTTTCCACTTTTTACAAAAAGCATATTAACATAAACCTCTCAGGGGATCTTATTATAAACATCATAATAAGCATTTTGAAGGAGATAGGGCATATGAATATGGATTTAGTTGTGACAGTCACACTGATGAACTTCCTTTGGTCCTTCTCATTAAAAATAAGTTTAAAATAGATGCTTATCAGATTATTACAAATTAATTAGTATGATTACAAATCGTCCATACTTGAAGTAGCAGTAGCGTATGTATGATCAATGCCTAGCTACAGCATCACATCACAAATACAGTGAAAAGGGATTCGAGAACTATTGATAATATAAAAAAATTTGCGGTTTGCGTTTGTGGTGTCGAGTTTTGTGGTGGAAGACTGCAAATATTGTGTAATTATTTGCGATAGCAGATTTGCGATTGCGATTTAAACTAAATCTTGAAATTTGCGGAATTACGATTGAGAAAGTTATGGAATAAGTTAGTGGATTTGTGATAGCGGAAGTTCAAATTCGTTAGTGATGCCCAGCTCTGGTGGACACTACATAACATACGAACTCTGACTTTGCTATTATTTCTGAATGGGACAGAAAAAACGTGGTGCCCTTCAGTGCCTCAAATGCTCAGTTTCTTTACATGACAATTTAAAACTACCTTCCATAGATCTATATTCTATATATATTATTCAATAACACACAGCTGTTCCCTTCCATGCTAATAATTCGTGATATGTCTCGTGTTAAATTAGTCTTCTCAAGGTTTGGCATTCTGTATCATCTCCATCATTCTTTTCCTCCTCCAAATTACTGACAGTATACAAAAGCCTTGTCTGCCCCTTTAGTGAGTATGCATACCATGTGGAAGGGTTTTAATGCACACAGCTCTTTTGGACAGACCAGCGACAAATTATTTTCATCTCATCACCTGCTCTCCTTTTACAGACTGTGCTTTACCTCTTAAATTCCACTCCAGTGGTGCCTTCCAGTCCATCTTATATTAATATTTTCATTCTAACTACTCTTTTGAACATGCTAAATGCATGCCTCCACCCCACATGCAACCCAAGATTCTACACTACCTCATCCAATGCTGTCTGAATTCTTAATGCAAGAGTTAGCCAGTTTCTTCATTCTTTCATCCTTCTCATTCATAAACTCTGGAATAGCTTTGTCTGTATTTCCTCCTTCCTAAAACTTGAACACTTTCAAGAGAAAAGTATCAAAACTCCTCACAGACTGAATTTAATGTTCCATTTTGGCTTCTGCAATCCTCTTTACAGGAGCAGTGCATAGGAGGCCATTTTGTCAGTTTTTGTTTTGCCTTAACCCTTTCATTGCTAAACGCTTGCAGCGGGCGTTAGGCGTATTTGCTGGTGGCGCTAAACGCTCGCTGCGACCTCCAGCCGCACTCAAATCTCCCGCGTATGAGAGTGTTCCAACACTAATTCTCACAACACAGGATTGCCAATTGAGTGGGTTCTTCACTAAATTTGGTGGAAAATCATGTCAGCCCAGCGCGGAAAATCTACAGACGAGCAACTGGTGGATGTTAATTGTTGACCAATATAGCGACATTTTTGCATAGCTTCACCTATCACATGACTGATATTTTGACCAAATAGTTGTAAATTTTGCAGCTGGCAATACTGCCCTGCCAGCACCCCATCATCAAGAGATCTACAGTAGTTGCCTTACGGCTGACCCTCATGCAAGTATAAAATAAAACCTCCTCTTTCCAATGGTGTTTTTGTTTTTTAGCTGTGATGAATAGTTTTTGAGATACAGTGGTTAAAAGAGCGAGCACTAGCGTCACTTGCTGGTGGTGCTAAAAGCTCGCTGCGAGCGCCAGTTGCACTCACAGCAAAAAACACCCCCTGAACGTGCCTGTACGTTCACAGGAGAGGCTTACATAACCGAATCTTATAGATCTTGACCTCATCTTTCCAATGGTGTTTTTGCTTTGTAACTGTGATAAATAGTTTTTGAGATATAGCGGTTAAAGGAGATCCCCTTCCCCCGCTGGGGTGCCTGAGCGTGCCTGAGGGGATAGTCTTGCTGCGAGCGCTTAGCAATGAAAGGGTTAAGGCTGCTGCCTTTCATGTAAAAAATATCAATTTCAGTAGATGTTTTTCTTACTCTGACTTTAAATAATGTCTTTATCTAATGGCTTGTCCCCCTCTCACTGTATCTAAAATTGGTATATAATGATGCTGATGGCCAAGGGTATAACAATTCATGTACAGTTATCTTCAGCAAAAAAAGATGTCCCTAATATAGCAATATTCATTGCCTGAGGGACCAGGTGGATACTGTAAGACTAATCTTTCCATTTACAGGAATGTAAAGATTCATATTTAGATGATTCACAAGATTACATACCTAATTATATTTAGTACTTTTATTTTTGCATGTGATTCCTAATTTGATTATGTATTCTGCTTTTTGTATTTCCTGATTTGTTAGTGCTTCTTCTAGTTAAAAAGATTCTTTGATGGGCTAAGCCATGACCACTACGAGTCATTGACCACAAGGGGTTAGTTTGCCTAAGCGCATAAGTAATCAAGGGCTTAGTTCGCCTAAGCGCATAAGTAAGGATGACATAAAATGTTCCTGCTTGTAAGATTGGGAAAGCCATGAATGTGAACAGTAATATTTATATTTTGTTCATTTGATTTCAGTTTTATTTTACTTTTTGAATAATTGTGCTATCATGGTAATGGCTGTCACAAATAGTACATGAATACATACGTAACAGTACATTGAAAACTTTACCACATCAACACAAATGTAATACAGCTAAAAATTTGACAAAGTATGAATTGCAGGAACCATTGTTTGCGTGGAGTCATCCTGAAGGGAATCACCAGAACAACATGAACTACCCCATGAACGTGCTGCCCAACACACTGCCCGAACTCAACTTGGTACGCTGGTTGTGGTGCTCAGCTTTTGTTTTGCTCTTTAGTTGCAGTCATATTGTTCATTTACACTTATTCAACACATGTACACACACAACTGTAGATAATAGTTGGTTTTAAGGTATATATATATATATATATATATATATATATATATATATATATATATATATATATATATATATATATATATATATATATATATATATATATATATATATATATATATATATATATATATATATATATATATATATATATATATATATATATATATATATATATATATATTGTTTTTGTCCTTTTTTTTTAATATATTAATTGATTGAACCCAGCCTCTCGCCTTGCACTTTCACTTATTAAGAAGCTCACAACAGCTGTTGAATTGGTAGAAGATAGCTCAAAATTATTTTCTGAAGTTGAAGTATAGAATAATTATTTCACAGTTCTCTTGTCTCCAGAACAATGACCCTGGGAACAATCGAATAAGTTCACTCAAATGTGCATACTGTGAGAAGATGTTCATCTACCCTGCAAAGCTGGCAAGCCACTTAAGAACACACACGGGCGAGAAGCCGTTTGCGTGTCCTTACTGCCCTTACCGAGCCACGCAGCAAGGCAACCTCAACCGTCACGTCAAAATCAAGCACTATGTAGAGCAAGGCAACTGATTTCCAAGTGGTCACTGGTCACTATCTCTAACTTGTACTCTGAGTTACTCTTGTAAATTTCAATGTGTCTATACTTTTATATAAACGAATGTATTTCTGTTGTGTCTAGAGCCAAGTTGGCAAGAAAAGTCGAAACTGTGTTATAATGGACTGATTGGAGGCTCTGCTGATGTATGAGACTATTTAGTTTCAGACTGTTAGGATATGTCCCTTTTTTTACATATACAGTTAGGGGCATACGCTAGAGTTGCGCATGGCCTCAGTGCTCATCTCCGTCACACTGGTCCATGTGCCTGTGGCAGGAAATAATTATAATCCATTAACTTGGGACACAGGACCAGTGTGACATCCGGGTTACCACAGTTGACCTTCCTTAGGTTTCCCCATGTCCTGTAATAAATAGAAAAATTGGCCTTTTAAAAGTTCTGCTAGTAGTGTAATATTTGATACATTGCATTTCCTCATTAAATGTCACTGTAAAAATACGTTTCAGAATTATTGTTTGAAGATCAGTGTTGTCCCGTGTGAGTGCTTCTCAGCTTCCTACTATTGGTTGACTGACTGCTGTGGAAAGGGGTCTTATCAATCGACACAGTTCCGGACACATCTCTTGCATTCAATCTGCGTAAAAGGTTACTGCACCTTGGGGTCAGCGCAGTAGCTCTCCACATAAAGTGCGACTCCTAACATGGGCTAACAATGTAGGTAGAGACATTTTTGTTCATTTGACAGCAAAGTACTCCCTACTCCTCCCAGGCAATGCACTGCTAGCATCAGTACTCCATCAGTTGCCAAGAAGGTTGAATGCATGAGTGACTTTCCCTCTTTCTACTTTCTGGTCTCATATTGCACTTATATTTTTTAGTATTTCAGCCTACTAGATATGGGTGGAAAGTTCACTGATGCAAAAACTATTGTGGTTGTCATAGATCTACATAAAGCAGTTGTTGACATCATAAGAGACTGGCCTGGTAATTCAACAGATATTTCTCCAATAGGAGAACTTATAGGTAGTAATGCAGGCCAAGTTATGATGCCATGATACCTCCACACACTCCTAGCTGGAAGCAGAGCTACACAATTGTTGGACAAAATCAAATCAGAAACATCAATATTTACATTAAAACATCTCAAAGAGGTGCTGAAGAAACAAGGAAATGCAGTTAAGTACAGGTTGAGAATCCTTTATCCGAAATTCCAAAATCTGAAAGTTTTTTTAATGTTGACGACGCGTCAGAAATGGAAGATTTCACAAAACAATCCGTTCTCTTTTCGCATTTTCTTACTTTTTCCATAATAATAAGACACTTTGGCTATGTATAACCTTTCTAAGACCATATTTACTTTATTCCCGCTTTTTATATCTTAAGTGATAGTGCCGTTTATGTTGAAATTAAATGTTTATTTTATTTTATTTATTTATTTTTTATTTTTTTTAAGGTAAACTGTGTTATATTGTAATTGGGTATTTATTTCGTTGTTTGCTTCACATTTATGCCAAGGTAACTCTGCTTTTCGACATCTTGTTAACTACGAACATGCTTAAAGGGAAGAAAAAGAAGATGAGGAGGAGATTGAGACAGGACAAAAGTAAAGAAAAATATGGGGCAGAGGCAGACAGGAACGAAGGACGGAATGAAGGAACAAGGGAAAGTTAAAACTCTTGCTTCATCTGCTGAACCCTTTATATATTAAAGAAGGGAAGATAAGAAAAAAACAGATGGGATGAGAAGGGCAGAGATTGACACGCCAATCCTCGTCGACATAGCCAACTTTTGGTTGGTGACGGCTGATAAAGTCAGTCTGTCGACTCCCTCTTCATGGGCTGTCACCCGACAAAGGCCCGCGGTCCCTCCATCTAAGGACAAATCTGGATGTGGATGTATGAATGGATGAGTATGAGATAGGAAGATGAATAAAGAGGAAGGAAAGAAGGAAGGAGGAGGGAGGTCTGGCAGTCCCGAGCGTCGGTGCTTGTGGGAAAATGTATCATACCGCCCACACTTCTCATGCCTCTCAAAGAGTGTATGTCTCATCATTTTATAAAGGAATTGGCTTGTCTTACTTGCAAAGTTATATTTCAAGTTGATAAATACTATTTATAAGCATTTATAAATCAAGCAGTCATCACAGTAACACCTTCGCTCGTTTTTCATTGTGATTACCGCGTGTTGTGTGTTCTGTGGTGTAAAGATATTGTTGAAAATGTCAAAAATTCTGAAATCTGAAAAAATCCGAAATCCACAACACTTTCGGTCCCAGGAATTTTGGATAAGGGATTCTCAACCTGTACTAAGTTTAACATGGGGTTAAATTTTAAAAAGTTTTAGTGGTCTGATAGGAAGCACCTCCTTGGAATTTGTTTGTGTGGTACTTTTTTGTGCAGATTGTAGACTTGGCATTGCATGAACACTTCAATAAAAACTACTCGTAAATCAATTGGCAAGTTTTTTATTGAAAGCTAACTCCAGTACATGAAAGACCATTATAGCAGAGTTTTTTCATGACTTAGATCAAATTACTGAACTCTGTATAGTCATCAGATACCAATATTGTTATATGTCTAAATATTTCCACTAATTTTGGCTAAAAATTATTTAAATTATATTTATATTTTTGCTTTTTTTAATACTATTTAAATGTTTATATATATATGTATGTAATACATAATAGCATGTTTGTTTAAATTTATTTAAAGTTATGTAAATGCTATCTGGGAACAGTAGTTTTCAAAAAGATCACTCAAACCAAAAATTTGTACTATAATTAATATCCATATGGTAAATTAATCCATACCAAATTGGGTCATCATAGTGCATGTAAATGACTCATAATAGAAGCATAAAGGCATCAGTGTTTATCATTTCACCTACTAATTGTGTGCACTAGTGTGTACAGGAAACTGTTGAAGACCCTCACATAACATTTGCCTTCAGCCTTTTCCACAGAGTGGCAAAAACATGATGAGAAGTGTGTGTATTTACCAAGTTTACTTAGTTGTAATATACAGAAAGCAAGCTACATTTGTAAGGTTCAGTCTCCAAATTTCATGTCATCAAGATTAGCTTTAAATTCATGAATGGCCTACGTTGGCTTGAATTATCTCTTGTTGAGGTCATTCCAGATGTCATTGCATCTACTATAGAGAAGACTTTTTCTTGATATCCCTGAGGCACCTTGTCTTTCCCAAATTCTTGCCATGACCTCTTATTACTCTATAGTGTCCCATATAAACAGGTTATCCCTGTCAATCATTTCCATTTCCTTCATCACTCTCTACACCAAAATCAAATCTTTCCACTTCTCCAAGGCTGCTTAGCAAACCCAATCTTTCCAATCTCTTCTCATGTGTCATGTCTTTCAAGCTTAGCACCATTTTTGTTGTGCTCTCTGAATTTTGTTTTCTAAATATATTTTTGTGTGAAGGCAACACCTTTACTGCACACCACAATCTTGGTTGAATCATCAACAGAATGAGCTTCTTCATAATATCTTCTTCCATGTACTGAAATGTGACTATGTTTATTAGGAGCCTATATGTCTTTTATAATCATGTTTCTTTTCTAAGGACAAGTTATTTGGAGTATAACACCTCAATTTTTTCTCTCGTTCTTTGTTAATTTAATTGCACTCCATTCTTTATTTGCATCTTGGTCTCCTGGTTCCTTTCCCCAATTGGGTCCTTCACTGAACTGACCTGCCATCTGGTGGCCCTGCTGGAGCTTCTGCCAGAGCCAAGTGCTGGGGCGTGCTGAGGTCCAGCGAGGCTTAATTGATGTTTTTCTGTACCAAACTAGCATAATATCAGAGTTGTAATGGTGACTATCATGTTTACACCAAAAAATCTGCATGCTGTACATTATTCATGTTGTTGTATTGAACACTGTTGGCAAAATAAGAGCAATCATCGATATATCCTACAACACTCCATCCGGTGGTTAATAGGAATGCATCAGTGCGGCCTCTTGGTATGTATTTCCGTCATGCAAGGAAAGAGAAGTCAAACAAGTCTGGCATGGTGTCATGCTCTCAAAATCATATAGTAGTGGTGGAAGGTACCATGTATGGGACAAACCACTCTGTACAGTAGTTAGCAATGTAAACCACGAGAGCTCATAGGCCAGGTTGTCCGACGAGTTTATTCTTATTATAAATGCCCGAGATTTTGGAGCTCTGCATATATACTGCTCCATTTTTCGATTCTCACTTACTCCATTAATGTGTTACTTTACAGACCATTCTGATGTGTCGCGCATATTTACAAATGCACCAAGCCAGAGCTGTAGAGTGTATGGTGTACTATTTCTGGATCCCTACTTTATGCACTACTCTGGGTTCATACTTTATAGTTTATACACTATTTTGGATGCATACTTTATACACTGTTCTGATTGATTGATTGATTGATTGATAGTTTATTGTTGCAAGTAAAACAACAAAGGAGAAGGGAGAAGTGTCGCGCATTTTTACAACTGCATCATCCCGGAGCCGTTGAGCGTTTGGTGCTTGTGAATGCATACTTTGGTTTAAACAGGCTGTACTTTGGCGCCTTGCCGCCATGACCGTCCCGGGGCGGGGATAGTATTCTTTCTATAAAAATTGAAAATACAATAAATCCATAAGACCGCGACCGACCATCTTGGAAATGCTGTGGTTCATGACACCTCCGTGCTTTGCCTCACAAAAGAAAAATATTTTCGAATATCTGAGTACCTAAAAATTTAATTAATAATAAAGGCGAAAAAAGTGGAAAAAAATAATACCATGGTTGTGTTGTTTCCTAGAATAAACAATCGCAATTCTCCTGAAGTGATGCTAACCAACAAAACTAGTGACGTCACTAAACGTCTGACATATCCAGTCACGGGTGGAGGAAAACTTATGACAGTTAACCCAGGTGGCAAGTGGCAACAACCTTTGGATGACCGCCATTACCCCCGAGTTCCCTTTGTCTCCAATCTCCACATTATTTATTGTTACTGCGTAAACGGAAGCGCTCCTACCTTAGGAAAATTCATTTAATCAAACTAAGTAATTACGTGGACATGTCTTCCTCATAATAGGTGTAATAAAGTGATGGGAGACACAATAAGAGGAAATCAGTCATGGCCAGCGTTGCCAGATTTTTGTACTTTGCATAACCTCATCACATTGCCTTCATCGGTTGCTGGCTTGAAACTATCGCAACCACACCAATACCGATAACCAAACGTAATTATCCTTAAAACTGTTGGTAGTTGATGTTTTGTTAGCGAGCTGAAAGGATGAATTGACGTTTCTAAAGGTGATGGGATTATCGTATAAGCGTATACTGGTCGGGCCAACGTTGCCAGGTTGTCGAACTCAGCCTCGTCCATTTCCCGATTTCCGACCGAAAAAACTGTCTCCTCCAACCCAACAACTAGACTCATTTACAGTCATCATTGAAACGGTTAGTTAGTGGTACTCTTTTGCAATATCTGTGGGTCAGAAACCGAATTAAAATCACGATGCTGCGAGTACGATAATCTGGCAACGGTGGTCAGAGCGCAGGTCAGGATCGACGCCGCGACGCCTCTGCTGCCGACGGATGACCGCGCCTCTCTGCTACACATCCATCTTCCGCCGCGACAGGTACTTATTCCCGCCGAACAACCACTCGGGCGGGTGTAGCGAGGTCGCCTGCACGTGTCTTCTGCATCCCTGTGGCGTGTGGGGCAGCGGCCGGCGTGGAGAGCGAGGCGGCGGTGGGCGGGGGGTAGCGTCCGCCAAAGCCTCCGGAGCCATTTTCCCGTCTGGCCGCCGCCCGCCCCGACCCGCGCCGCATTTCCCCCAAGGCACCCATGATTCACAATAGTTCTAGCCTATTACCTCATCTACGTGTACTGGTTAGAGCGAGGCTAGCTGTATCGTTGTGAATTTATGCTGTAAAGTAGAAATTATTAGGCTGTGGGGACCCCCTGGAGCCTCCGACCCACCGCTTTTTTTTCCCCCCAGGCATCCATGATTCTCAAAATGCTAACTTATTTTCTCATCTGCTTATGCTGGTTACAGTGAGGATAGCTGCATCGGCACCTTTCATAGTGGATGTATGCTTATAAGAGGAAGGTTTTCGGACCCCCTGGAGCCCACAATGAATGCCGAAGAAAACCTGCCTGCGATTTACCACCTGTTATGTTTAGTGTCATGGATCAGGCGGCTTTCCGTGGCAAGATGCTGACATGCAGCAGGAGCCTGAAGGGACGCGCACGGGAGAAACTTCGTGTCAGAAAGGAAAACGGCTTTCCTCCAGAACTACACCCCCCACACTGTGGAGGACACCTTTGTGCTCTATGAAGTACCTTGTGCACATATAGCACACTGCCATGCCCATGTTGTTTTCTGTTGCAAACCACTTGTTTATGAGAATTTTGGTAAAATTCTAGTGTTTGCCCATACTCCCCCCTCTCCCTCCAAACAAGCTTGGGGACCTGTGGGAATGCGGGGTTCTGGGTGGGGGAAACGAAATCAGTCGCCATTGCATATGTTTTTTAGTTGGGGGAGGGAAAATACCCCAGATCTTGGAAAATTCCCTACATGTAGGGGTTTTCTCCTCCCACCACCACTAAAATAAGTGTTTGCGACGAATTTAGTGTTGCCATATGGAAACCACGCATTCCCACAGGACCCTAAGCTTGATTTGGAAGAGAAGCGTTGTGAACCCACCAAACAATGCTCACCTCACCGGTCCGGTGTGGCGCCGGCGGCCAGCTGCATCCACTTAAACCGCCTACACCACACTAATGCTCTCTCACTAGCACCAGTTTGAGTAGCTTGTCACCTCATCGCAAGGTTTCTGTTCTGATAGTAGAGTCCGTGGCACCAAACACGGTGTATCTTCATTGTTTATCACTGACACAAGCAAAACCACTGGCTACTTGTGATCTGTCTAGCACCACACCCTAGAGATTACTGTAAGTTCTGCTGCAAGTGCAGACTCCCGAACCTCCTGCCCAAGCTGTTCTAACACGTGAATCCTGATTAACCTGCTTTCTAACCAACCACCAACAACCAAACACTATAACACTCCACGTATGTACCTACACAGAGCATCGCTATTGGCTGAATACAACTTAGACGTGTCCTCAGCAAAGAAGATTATTTGGTACTTGAGAATAACACAAACCAACTAACAAACATTAGAGAATAATTAATAACCTGAATTCGAATGGAAAAATTTTGAACACAAGTAACCTGCGTTTGAACCTGATTCACACGTTCATGATACAAGTAAGTGAATACATAGTCATATATGACATGGTTGCAAGATTCTTATGATAAAAATTAATTACTGTTTAGATAGATAGGCAAATCATCTTTAACAAATAAGGCAAATTAATGGGAAGTAGCCCAAAAAATTGCATACAGCCTCGAAAAGTAGCCCAATACGCTATACTCTTCGCCCAATCTAGCAACACTGATACGTACATGTAGGGGAAAGCATAAAGTACCTAATCTAACTTAACATAACCTAAACTTAACTGTAGGTAATTCTTTGCAAGAGGTCCGCCTCCCACTCCCAAAAATGGGGAAAATTTCCTACTGAAAGTTTACGGAAACTTCCCGTCCCGCGCTGCATATTTCCGACGGCTCACACTATGTCGAATACATTTAAACTACTCCAACCTAACTTTACATAACCTAACCTCGACCCCTTCTAACAAGGGTGCTTTGCCCTCCCCCGCCCCACTAAGGAGACTGAGTGAAATTGCGTGGTTTCCGTATGTGGTAAAAAATCCCTCTAATATATTTAAACTACTCCAGCCTAACTTTACATAATTACTAGACATAATTGGTGAGATCCTTGAGTGTGAACTGGCTTTGTTAAAAAAAAAAAAAAATGACTATAGTCTTACTAGTAATTGCTGTTTTGCAAGGCAGTCAATTCATGCTAGGAATGGCACATCTCAAGGTAACTGAAGATTAAATTATAGTCTTATATTGATACTAGTATTATAATGATGTTTGTAGGTTTTCATAATGAGATGGCAGTACATATATATGAAGGTTGAAAAATGGGTATTTGCATCTTCTTTTGATATACCACTACTAGTTTTTCCCTTATGATCAGGGAAATTACTCTTGTTTCAGATGAGAACATTCTTTCAAGATGGGGGATGGAATGCTATCACTGTACTGGAACAACCACAGGGCCACATTTTGTCATATACTGGCAACACTCAGGGAAAAGGTGAGATGAGCTGCACATGTACTTTTAAGATTTCCTTTGTGTGTGCATTTACCTATTTGTATTTTATCTATTTGTAGTATACAGGGCCTGAGTTCAAGCTCGAAGAGTCCTGTCTCCCAATCTATATTTGTCCAGCTCTTCCCTCATTTTATGGACACTGCCCACTTCAACAATGGCTTTGCTAAGTCCATTCCATGTATCCACACTCCTGCATGGAAAACTGAACTTAATTAAGTCTTTCAAACAAGTCCCCTTTCTCAATTTCTTAGTGTCCTCTTAGTTGCCTTCTCCCTTCCATATTGATTAAATCATCTCTATCCAACACTTCCATTCCACTCGTATTCCTGTACAACACTATCAGGTCTCCTCTTTCTCTTCTTCTTGTGTTGGTAAGCCCAATTCCTCTAATCTAGTCTCGTATGTCAGGCTTGATAGTTCTGGTACCTCTTATCCACAGTCCTTTGAATTCTTTCAAGTTTCCTTATATCCTTTTTTCTTGTGTGGTGACCAGACAACTGCTGCATACTCTGGCCTTGGTCTAATCAATGTTGTTATTATTTTCATCATGTCCCCTTCCAAGTAGTGAAATGCCACTAATATCAGGCAAAGTCCAGCATGAGTAATTAATCACTTTACTCTTCTCACTTGCAGGAGCGGTACACAGATGCTACCCTGGCGTGTGATGGTAAATTCTATCCTGTTCATAAACTGGTGCTATCGACATGTAGTGAATACTTTGAAAAGATTTTTGAGCACACCCCCTGCAAACACCCAGTTATAGTGCTCAAGGACATTAAGGCAGATGCTCTTGAGGCTCTGCTCAATTATATGTATGCAGGGTATGTGAATGTGGCACAGAATGACTTGGCGAGACTAATAAAGGCTGCAGAGACCTTATCGATAAAGGGTCTGGCAGTACCAGATGAGCCACCCCAAGGAGAAGAGAGGTCCAACCAGTCCAGGTCAGGACGAGAGGAGAGGTCGAGTCCTCAGCCAAAGAGAAGACGACGTGAGGAGAATGGTAGTTCACAGCCTTCCAACAGCCCTCCATCGTCACCCAGAGCCTCCCCATACCAACCTGATGGTGAACAATCTCGGTCCAGAGCGCCCAGTGAAGGTCATCGCTCTGAGAGAGTGGAATCCACTGAACAGTCAGATCAACCTCCATCACAAGAGTCTCAGGCATCAGAAGTTAAGGTATGGCTGCCTGTTGAACCATCACCCAATTTTCATGATGACAAAAACTTTATTTGTAAAGGAAACCATTTATATTGTAACTGCATTCATTGATCTTTAACTATTTTCCTTCAGGTAATGGTTGATGAGTCACTAGTCAAAGAAGAGATGGTAGAAACTTTAGATAGCAGTCAATCAGAAGGGATGGAGACAAGTATGCAGTATGGAGGTGTGCCCAGTGACCCAAGCATGGATGGTACCGGAGAGGAACATTCCAACCGCATGATGCCAAACAAGTATGAACAACCTGTCATCCCTGGTCAGGCGCAACCTCTCGCTGATGCCGTGGCTGAGGCTCTGGCGGGCCCCTCAGGAATGCAAGGGGTGAGAGATGAGTATTACTTTGCCAAAACCAAGGGTGGTGTGAATAAGGACTCATTTATCACACTATTAGTCTTGCCCACATAGACTGTTTGACTAATGAATTTCTTTCAGAGTCTATTGATGAATATCAGTTAGTTTATTCATAATTATAATTTGTGTAAGCAGACTGTTCAGATACCATAACAGAGGCTGGGGATCTGATTCCCGTATTTCTTAATGCAGTGGCTTGGAAGTGAAATACCTGGGCCAGGAGGGTACACTGCTGAGGCCTATTCGAGTGAGGGTAACCAGGAGGTTCACCCTGCGCCGGCGGGAGCACCACACTCACAACAGCGGGTGAGTGTTGCACTAAACCTTACAGAAAGGGAGCCAACCATAAAAATATTTCCTAACCACAGGAGAGCATATAACTGTAGAAATCATAATGGTGATTAATAGCAGCGATTGGAAAGACATGATGCCTATGAATTTGCTTGAGTAGCTCTAAATAATCATGGTTTACTTTAGGTTATACTCAGAATTTTAATCCTGACTAATGGCCTGAGAGTGCATGAGAACATCCCTTGAGGTGCTATTTTTGATTGGTGGCTGCATTGCATCTAACCTATAGTATATAGTTTAATAAATTACTACTTGGCTATTAAAGCACTTGTTGTCTTAATGAATGTCAGGTTCATAATATGTTCAGTGTCAAAATTTTAACATCAGAGTTCTTATTTGATGCATTATCGCAGTTTTTATTTCTGCTTTGCAGAATTTAATTCGTTTCATTAACATAATGCCCAGTAACAAATCTCTCATAGTGATACTAAGCCCTACCAAGGATGCAGTGCCATTAGTGACATGGTTAAGTGGGAAGTACCTTTTTACTTATACTTTCCCTCATATTTCGATTGAAGGTGGATTTTTACTAAATAACAGTGCCTTTAGTGTGTGTATGTGTGTGTTCACCTAGGTGTAGATAAAGTAGTTGGGCTTTGGTCTGTTCAAATCAACACCGAATGTTAGTATGGCAACATATGTGTCTACAGTTTTTCACTGGGGAAAACACTAAGAGAGCACTCGGTAGTTGGTGCTAGTATACAAAGAATGTATATATGATAATTGTATGACAGAAAACTAAAAAATCATGAGGCCAAGCATGGGGGAGGATATTTATGATTATTCTCCAATGATGCGTTCAGTTGTAGGAGGCAAATAAGAGCAATGGTGTATTATACTCTATGGGAATGTGACAGCTGCATCAGGTTAAAATCATTAGAAAGTATATGTGTGTGTGTGTGTGTGTGTGTTTTGCATTAAATATATTGGGCCAAGTTAAACAATATTGAATGCTGGTAGTAATGAAATGAAATGCAAGCATACTACAAAATTTAAAGAATCCACCTTCCTTGATTATGAACAGTTTTAAATTTTGATTATTTATTAAAAGCTACACTTTATATGAGGCGTCCGGAGGTAAAGGGGCAACTTCACCAAAACCTAGTTTTGAGTAAATCACATTGAAAGTTTAGCCATGTGTCCTGCACTTTCCTCTTAACTTAACAGATTATTGTTTGTATTCATTTTAATTGTATGGCCTAGCTGTATAATAACTTTTTTTTTCTTTTGTATTGAAAAATAAATCAATTTTATAGCTAAATTTTTATACCCCCATTTGGAAATTGGTTATGATAATAGGAATATCCATAATGTATGTGGATTTTTAAAATCTATGTTGTTCACCTAAACTAAGGTATGAACCATTTCATTTAAATTCAAAATGCCAATTTTATGAATTTTCATAATAATGATACGAGGAGTCCCTGCGGACAATGTCTATTTCCCGGGCTTTAACTTAGTCGCTCCGCTTGGTGGGCAGCACGGCCTGTGATTGGCGGAGAAGCGGGTAGCCCGGGAAAACCAGCTCCTCATTGGTTCTCATGCTGCTGGTGATGCCGCCTCTTTACCTCTGACAACCACTACATGATGATAATGAATTCTTGTTCACACTTTTTACTAGTACACCCTCGATTCTCTTGTTATAAGGGTCAGTATACCTTGCACTGTTTTTAGAAATCACAGAATATGTGTGTGCCTATCGCATGATACACGTAACTAAAGATGCCAGATTTGGTGATGTCGCCCCTTTACCTCCGGACGCCTCATATGTAGTCAACCATGCCAGCCTTAATTTTGGTTGTATTTAAATCTAAACAATTAAAATTACTGTCATCTGCAATGTTTATAAGTATCCTTTTTATTTATTTGTCATTTATTCATATATATTTATGTGTAAGGCATTTTCATACATGCACTCACTTGAACAACTTTATAATTCTGTAGAAATATGGTCAGGCAGTTTACTTCTGCATGTACTCTTCTTGAGGAGTAGTTTGGTAGTATTTTAAACTTAATTAAAACATTAAGAAAATAATGAGCTCTCCAATTTCATCCACTGTTGATGTGGGAGATGAAAAGCTTTAAATCTCCCACTTCTATTTAATGTTACAAGAAATATCAATTTTATGATATAAGTTGGAGGCTTTAACATAATGGTGCAGGAGAAATTTTTAATGGCTCCTTTTCTGTTGTTTGTATTTATAGTGATGAACAATTCCTTCTGATTTACCATTGAGCAAAGTGGTTATTGGAAGTAGATCTTTGTAAGGCCAGATGGCAGCTAAAGTAACTTGTATACATTCCATTCAGTCTTAAGATATTCAGGTGCTTGTATATTCATCTCATATCTATATTTAGTATTTTTCTGATGGACATGTTTTACAAATTAGTCCAGAACTTAACAGGAAGGGGTTAGTTTGTTGAATACAAGATTAGTTATTAAAGATATTTGCATGTTATAAATGCAGGATTGAAGTTTTTCAGTGGCAGTCATCTGGTAACTTGCCACTGTGCTTATGGTAGGTTGGTGTTGGCTATGTGTGGGGCATGTTTAATTCACCTCATTAGTGTATGGAGAACCTTCATTAAAAAAAATAATTTAAGCATTTGCTCAGTTCTGAAGCTTCTCAACAATGCTGAATTTGAATTGTCAAGGCTTTTTGATATACCATGGATTTTATGACTAATTATCCAAAAGGATTTACATACTTTATTAAAAAGAGAATTGAAACAGCATGCAAAAGAGGCTGTCTAAGATAGGTGGAACTTTTATTGAGACTTCAGTTGCTGCCTAGGATAGAGTACAAGGTCTGTTCAAAATGTATCTGACTATAGGCCAGTGGGGTGAGGTGGAGAAAGTTGCTGCCTTTTGGGTTCCAATGCTAATCCCTTTCAAAGTGGTCCCCTTGTGTCTGTACACACACAACCCAGCAGCTATTCCATTGCTAGAAGCATTTTTGGAAGTTCTATGTAGGTTTGGAAATGGCTATCAGTTGCTCATTTACATTCTGTATTAAGTTCTCTTGGCTCTCATATCTGGATTTGATCAACTGGCAGAAATTGCAAGGAGCCATGTCTTGAGAGTAGGGGGCCTGGCAAACCTAAGGGATTCTGTGCTTGGGTAAGAAAACCTGAATCAGGAATGAAAAATGGGCTAGGGCATTGTCATTATGCAGCTGCAGGTTTCCTAACTTACACACTTCTGGTCTTTTGTGCTGAACTGTATCAAAGTGACCATTAAGACTTCTTACTAATACTGTTTGTTAACAGTTTCTGGTGTGTATTCCTGGTGCCCAGCACCAGGTTAGTAAAAGATAAAATAAAGTGTGTATCATTTTCACTTTGTTCCTCACCTTTGGAAGGCCAATGACTTACACAGCAATGACCGAGCCTTAGATTTTGGGATGTTCCCATTCAACCAGCCTTTGTTCCCTGTGATGATCTTCAGGAAGACAAGATCACTGTTGGCATATGTTATATGTTTATGCTATTGCACATAATTTAAAACTGAAAGGAAAATGGGATACACAGCCAAGCACACCAGCTGATTACTTGTGATTGACTCAGCTGACAAGGCTTCAAAAAATCTCACATGCACAGGAAGGTCTGTTAATGCACATAGCCTCACTCCTTCCCCTACAACTGCAACTTTTCTAAGAAGAAAGTCAGATCATTTTTTGAGCAGACCTTGTATATATAGTTCTTTTTATTTTTTTATGTGACAAAGTTTATCCAAATCTCTTGACACTCTTCCCTCATGCGAACTTCCCTCAAGGGTGTGGCCACAGCAGAAGTGTTCTCAACTATGCCTGTACTGACACTCCTTCTCAGCACGCTCATTCCCTCGCCTACCAACACACACACACACACACACACACACACACACACTCTCTCTCTCTCTCTCTCTCTCTCTCTCTCTCTCTCTCTCTCATATCCACTCAATTGATCATTTTATTTGTGATCTGAGGCTGACACCCTCTCTCAATCATGTCCTCATATACCCTTCACAAAGTTATTTTCATCATGTGTCCAGACCTCCTCAGAATGCTAAGCTTTACCCGTTTAACCACTCCACAGTCCACTCCTTTTGCTGTTACACTTAACAAACCTCTCCTGTATACTTTTATTGCTTTCTCTTTTCCATCCTGATCCCTTATGCATCTCCATTCCATCCTGATATACCACATGCACCTCATATAACTGATTTCCATTGTGTTTATTCATGATTGCAGTATTACAGTCAATATCCATGTCTGATGTACGTGATAAATTTGGCACGATCATGCTGTTTCTCATGCTCATCCTTACCCCCATGCTCACACTCCTTTCTATAACTCCAGTGTCCTTTACTGCTCCCTCCCTCACCTTTCCTTTCATACTCTCATTTATTAAGCTGCCTCTAAATACTTAAATTCAATTGCTTCCTCCATCCTGGAGGCTTCATGGTGCAGTGGCTAGCATACTCGGCTCACAACCGAGAGAGTCTGGGTTCGATTCCCGGGCGGAGTGGAAAAATTTGGGTGGCTTTTCTGATACCCTACGCCCCTGTCCGCCCAGCAGTGAATGGGTGCCAGGTATTAATCAGGGGTTGTGTCCCGTCTCCTGGGATCTGCTCCCTTCTCTTATAATTCCTTCCCCTTCTGTCTCTCTCAAGCATATGACCACAGATGTTGCGCTGATTAAACGAAACTTTCCAACTTTCCTCCATCCTCATTAGCAATTCCATTGCTTCCTCGATTCTCATTAGCCCCAACCTGATCTAATATTGTCTTGCTCTCATCCCAAACTCTGTATGATTAAGTCGATAGTCTGCTCTCTTGTCCTTTCGAGAAACAAACTTTACTTCTACCAATGTTTACTTTCAACTCTCATACTCATACACATGCTGTCAAATTCATCCACATTCCTCTGCAGTATCCTTTCACTTTCTGACAACACTAATTACTGCAAATTAGCCTTTCACCAAATATTGCTCATATGTACCTCATTTGTATGACAGAGCTGGGAAGACAGTGCTATTTCTCTCTGTCTCTTTTCCCTTACTCTCCCACCTCCAGGGACATATTACCTGTCTGCCCTTCACACCCTGTTCTCAATACTCTCCCCTCATGCCAACAACTCTGCATCATTTATAAACAGGCCTGCAACCAAAGACTGCTCTGTACCACTCACCTCCAACCTTGGCCTAACTCCTCTACTCTAGTTTTCATTTCTCTCATACAAACATTAAAAAAAAAAAAAGGTTAAACAACCATCGACACCACATACCCCTCTCACACCGACCTCAATACTGAAATTCCTCAGCTCCTCATACACACACATACAGAGGCATGCATATTCATGTAAAATGATCTGATCCTTTCAAGTAAAGGCCCTTCCACACCATATATTCTTAAAACATTCAATAAACTTTGTATCAATACCTTTTCTAGGTACACAAAAGCAGCAAACTGCTGCCTTCCTGTTCTTCTCCATGTAATTTTTAACTATCAATTTCAGTGCACAAATTTGATCCACATCCACAATTCTCACTCAAAACTTCCACATATCGTTCATGGCATACTAATTAAGCTTATTCCCTTCATGCTGTGGCCCAATGATGGCCTTTTTCCTATTCTGATACCTCGCCCTGCCCCATGCTTGATGACATATCCACTACAACCATTCAACAACTACAACTTCATATTTCAGCATTTCACCTGTTATGCTGCCAGTGCCAGGGGCCTTTCATACTTTTGCTTCTCTAGTGCCTTCTATCTCACTGCTTTCCACCTCCTCCTGTAGATATGGTTCCCCTACATTAATCTTCTATACTGATCACTTCTGCTCACCCTCTTGCATTCTCTTTCATCACTGATTCAAAATATTTTCCATTGTACTCCTATAATAACCATTCCTATTCATAAGTACCCATTTGCAGCTCTTTATCTTGCATGGGTCATTTTCCTCCTTTCCATTTATCTATTAACCCCTTTCCAGAAGAGCTTTTTGTTCTCTAGATATTTTTCTGATACTCTACTAAAATTCTCACTTCTACTTTCCCTAACTCATCTTTTCAACAATGCCTTACTCTCTACTTTCACCTCTGACAAAGCTGCAGAAATTTTTATTATGATAGAGTACATAATACTGAGTTTTTTTATGCAGTTCTTATGCTTACATGAGCCTTTCTTGTTTTACTTCTCCTCCCACTTTTTTTCTCAATAGACTTTTCTTCCATGCATCACTGCACACAGCATAAACTATTTTGCAATACATGATTTTACACATATCCAATATTTTCCTAAGTCACATTTTTCTTAATCTTACAAAGAACCACATGTATTTCCATCTTTTCACTGCTTTCACTGTACTATAGTTAACATCACTTTTTGTTTTCCCATCAGTTCATTACTTGAAATATAAATTCATCCAGATAGTTAGATTGGTAACACCTATAATTCATTAAGAATGGAAGCTTGGTCAAAGCCACTTTTTAACATCATAATCAGAAGGAATTGCTCAGTGTTCATTGTAGTTTTCAAGATCTCTGCATGGTTTCTTGTAGACCAAGTAGAGACTGGGTGGGAACTACAGCTAACTCAGTAATCATAAACCATTTCTTAACCTTCCAGTTTGTATTATATCTTGAGGAAAACAAATAGTTTGCTGTAGTTTCCAATAGTTGTAAGTGTTGCTGCTGTCACTCAAGTAGGTGTTTTACTCTTGTTAGTTAAGAGGACAAGTGTTCTCTGGTTCAGCAATGGATATGATGATGGTCTGCTGACTGATGGTTCCATTATCAACATGTCCCTTTGAAGAAATGCTCGGGCACCTCAAAATGTTATCCTGCTTGTGTATATGCAAGCTGCTCAGTGAATAAGTTACTTAGTAGTGTGATTCTTTCAAGAGATAGTCACTTGTACATTCTATAAACCATATTCACTAAAGTTGAATATGCTTTGTCAAGTACCATATTCATCACTGTTGTTTCTATTGTCTGGAGTTTACACATTTACATTCTCAAATCAGCTCAGGCCATGAACATCCATGTCAATCTTTTGTTTCTCAGGGCATTGATACCAGACAAGAGAAATAATAGAGTATCAAAGGAAACTAAATCAATGAATAACATATGAAGGAAGTGGGGAATTTAACTTGTGAAGGAAGTTGGAAGTTCCCCTTTTATCGGGGAAATTATGGGGCCAAAGTACTTACTGATATTATGAAAGTGTACCTATGTACTTTTGAGCAGCATTACAAATGGTTAATTAATTAGATTTCTAAACCATTTCAAACATTTTTGTTCTGGAAAAAAATATTACTTAGAAATAATAAAGGAATTTGATGAACTGGGTGTGGGTAGGGGAAGAAACACTGTGTGTGTGTGTGTGTGTGTGTGTGTGTGTGTGTGTGTGTGTGTGTGTGTGTGTGTGTGTGAGTGAGTGAGTGAGTGAGAGAGAGAGAGAGAGAGAGAGAGAGAGAGAGAGAGAGAGAGATTATATTTATACTCCTGTGTTATTGAATGACAAATACTTGGGAAATTTACTGTGTAAACCTTGCAGCAATTGTTTGGCATCTGAAGGGTGAATACCATGTCATGTACATTCATATGTTTACCATATTTTTCTAGCAGTGAGTAGTATTGTAAAGTAAAAGGAAAGCAACTTGTCTTGCGATAATGAGGGTTTTGTCCTCCTAGGGGTTAAGTGTTGTCAGCGAGGGCAGCTTTATGAGGAGCTACAGCGTGTCTTCTTGGACAAAGCAAGTGTACCAGTGTCCATATTGCAATAAATCAACTTTCAAGCAGATGAGTGACCTCAAGCGCCACATCAGGACACACACAGGCGAAAAACCTTACAAATGCCCACATTGTTCATATTCCTCCACCCAGAGCACACCCGTGAAAACTCATATCTTTAAGAGACACAGTGATATTGCCTTGCCACCTTAGTTACTAGAAAGAAAGGAGATGCTAATGTCTTAAGCTGGTCCACTGCCAGTGTATTCTGTTTTAAGGGTTAATATTTAGCTATGTGCTTCCTGCTGCTGCTGCTGTTACTCAATAAGTGTCACTGGAGTTCTTATCTTTCTTGTGGTCTTCAGTGGATGGGATTGTTTAGAAGTTTTTTTGCATCTGAAGTTAACATAGTATTCAAGGTGGTTTGTAGATATGGAAGAGCAGAAAATTGAAAAATTGAGATAGTTTCATAATTCAGTAAACTGCTATGCCTTGGCCAAAAGTTTAAGGACTCAGGATGCATGGAAAACTTGGAAGAAGGCAGTATTAGTGACATTTTTGTTCTGTCTCCTGTAGGACAGTGAGAGTGGCAGCGTTGCATCCACCCCTACCAAAGCGGGGAACTCTGAATCTTCTCTAGGCACACCTCAGCTGGCTTGCCCATACTGCTTCAGGGACACTTTTCGACAAAACAGCGACCTCAAGCGTCACATCAGAATTCATACTGGGGAGAAGCCCTATAAATGCGCAACATGTGTCTATAGAGCATCACGAAAAGACCTTTTGCAAGTTCATATTGCTAAAGTGCATCCTTCCCGTTAGATCGTACATGGTAAACGAAAAAGGAAGTCTCAAATCCTTGCAATATGGGTCATTTAATGATACTCCTAGTAAGTGTCCACAAATTAAGATAGCATAAATAAAACTGGTAGAATTGTATGAGGGAGTTTGGAGACTGCCAAAGGAGTAGAAAAAGTAGCTTATAATTTCAGAAGAGTTAATCTAGAAAATGGGTGAGTGAGATGGCACCTGGAGAAGGTTCTACTGTAGTTATCCCGACTGAGGATTGATTTCCTTGATAGAAGTGGACTTCAACAACAAACAAAATAAGTTACCAAGAAATACTCTTGTTAATAATTGTCGGAAGTAAATATAATTGTTAGATTTATTAATCCCTTAGTTCTTGGTTTATTGATTTTTCTGCCAAAACTTGCATAATTGGGTTGGGTAGAATATATTGAGCAAGTTTTCTCTTGTTGCAGACATTAATCATGCTGCTTTATAAGTTTGTGCTGTATCACTGAACATTATACACCTTAACCCCTTCACTCCGGCGATGTCGACGTCGGCGTCCAACGGCGTCACCATATGGAAAGGGTTAGTCCTCTTTTAAATCTCTTAAAGAGGAAATGGAAGAGGATTAAGAGGAATTCAGAGGAGGACTGAGAGGTTTAGAAGAGGATTAATCCTTTTCCATTTCCTCTTGACCCTTTCCATACTGTGACACCGACGTCTGCGTCACGGATGGAAAGGGTTAAAAAAGACGTGTCACAAATATGATAAGGTTTCGGCATTCTGAGCAACGCACAGATGCACCATCGTGCTGTGCACGTCAGATGCTAAGGAAACTGCTCTGGTGTAAAGGAAAGGAAAGGGTGTTCACTTTAGGGGATATTATGGCAACTTATACAAAAGCAGAACGTTTTCTTGGACTAGCAATAATGATTTTCATGTGTTAATTGAGGTTTTGTTTTGAGTTTTAATCAGTACTTACCTTCATTCATAGAACAAACCGTTTACTTCTTTGTTGAAAAGTTTCTTAATTCTTGTATTTTAGTTTTTTAAGTTTTGTGTCTTTTGGATGGTGGTTGTCTTACTGGAATGGTTTTCCTGTTTACAGTTTGGATATGAGCAGAGATCAGGTGGTCAGATGCTTGCATGTTCCTACTGTGGCCAAGCCAGGTTCAAGTCAGACTATTACTTTATGCGGCATATGCGTACCCATACTGGGGAAAGGCCTTATCCTTGTACTGAATGTCCCTTCCGCGCTACCCGACGAGACCACTTGAACCGTCACATGAAGACAAAGCACTGGCAGTCACTGGCACAGACTATGAAATGATGGGTTTGGTGTGAATAGACTGGAGCCGTTACTTTGCAGTGTGTTGTTCGGTGGAGACACGGCAACTGGAAGGTGTGCCCTTCACTGGTGCTTTTGCTCTGCTTTGCTTCTTTTGCTTGAATCACAAAGATTAGCACCAAATGATATATTTTCAGTGCTGAAGTGGTCTTTTGTGGTATAAAATTGTAATAGGCTGTGATGTATTTACACCATATAAGAGAACTATGATAATTGTTTAAAAGTTCAATTGCACAGTTTTAAGTCATATGAAATCCATATCTGATAGATATCAATGCTGCTATCTGTCAAGCTAAGGTTAACATGATTAAAAATTAATAAGTAATTGGTAAAATGGCAGTTTTTCAGTACAAAACTTGAAAGTAGTTTATATGATATGCAGAAATTTTTCTTAAAAGAAAATACACCACTTGTTAAGATGTTATAACAGGTAGTGTAAAGCATCTCCATCATTTCATATATTTAAACAAAATGCATACTCTGGAGAAGTGGATTTGTAATTTAATCCCCTGAATTACAAGGATTCAACAAA
This sequence comes from Eriocheir sinensis, assembly GCF_024679095.1. Lineage (NCBI taxonomy): Eukaryota > Metazoa > Arthropoda > Malacostraca > Decapoda > Varunidae > Eriocheir > Eriocheir sinensis. Next base: position 8,284,703 of record NC_066553.1, read on the forward strand.
ACATATAATGGTTAAAACTGGCTTGTGATCTTCCTGTATTGAGGAAAGTTACCTATCATTTGTTGGTTTCCTATTTGTTCTGCTTCAAGTCCTTGGTTGCATTAATTTTCACGAATGTGCAGTTGTTTTTATGAAATCAAACTATTTGAATTTGTTCAGTTTCTGAATTTTAATTATGAAACGGGCAATATGTTAACCAGTTAATAGCTCACATCACAAAAGCGGGTAAAATGTGTTTTGGCGGTAACTAAAGAAAAGGGGCATGGTACAGATTTTCTAAGCAAAGCAGTTGATAAAAATCCAAACCAAACTGATGAGTTTCCTTTA
>NC_066553.1:8287529-8305029 GCF_024679095.1 Eriocheir sinensis
GTGGTATGGACAGCTGCTGCAGCAGTTCACAGGGGTCTTGCCATCCAGTCATGCAGTGCATGCTGGACCCCAACAATCTGCTTCCGTTGCCAGTCAGTCATTGGGAATGGTATCACGTTCTCGATGTAGCTCAGTCTGGACACAAGAAAAGCGTCAGCAACTGGAATCATCTTTCTTGCAGCCATTAGAGAGAGACATAGACATGGAGAGATCTATGCAGGAGCCAATCTTCCATATCCCCAAGCCCCCTATGAAGTTGAATGTTGATGAATCAGATTTTGAAAGTAGTGTTACTAATGGAGCTGAAAGGGAAACTGCTGAAGAAAGATCCTCAGTACAAGATGAAAACAAGACAGCATTCAAGAATTCATTAGAAGAGCACCTTAGGACGTCTCCCATATATAACTTGGATTGGTTAGAATCCTTGAGAAAGCAATTTGAAGTACGTGCTAAAACTACTGATTGTGATGCAGCAATGCTGGATGAGGCTCAGAGGCTTCTGGAAGAGAAAAGGAAGAAGTCACAAGCTTCTCTTGATAATTGTGTAGCTTTGAGAATGAAGCACCTTGATCTGACATATCCTGGAGAGACTGCAGAGGGGGATGAGCAGGAAGAAGAAATGTTTGTAACATTGACTCCTGAAATGGAGGAAATCATTGACAATGCTCTGCTCAAGGGTTCACCAAACCAAGTTTTGATTGACAAATTTAATACTCAGATCACCAGACACGATATCTCTACACTAGATGGCCTAAACTGGCTCAATGATGAAGTAATAAATTTTTACATGAATTTATTAATTGAAAGAGGTAAGAATGACAATTATCCAAATGTATATGCTTTCAATACCTTTTTTTACCCTAAGTTGTTGAAGACAGGCTTTGGATCAGTAAGAAGGTGGACAAAAAAGGTTGATCTCTTCAGTCATGACTTGCTGCTCATACCAGTTCACTTGGGAATGCACTGGTGTTTGGCCACTATTGATTTTCGCACAAAATGTGTTCGATACTTTGACTCGATGCTGAGTGACAATAACAAATGTTTGGAGTCATTGCTAAAATATTTAGAAGATGAACACCAAGACAAGAAATCATCACCATTTGATAAAACTGGCTGGATGGCAGAGAATGTGAAGGACATTCCCCAGCAAATGAATGGATCAGATTGTGGAATGTTTGCTTGCATGTTTGCTGAGTATTTGTCACGTGATGCTGACATCACTTTTGATCAGCAACACATGCCTTACTTTAGGAGGAAAATGGTTTATGAAATTGTTGCTGCTACTCTTCTTTAATAATTCTATGTAAGCTGTAAGAGTTAAAAAGGTGAACGTCTTGAATGATTTAGGTTAATATGAAATGAAATGTTATATTATATAAACATTGATATTGTAAGGTCATTTACAATTACAAATTTCCTCCAGTCAAAGGGTAAGGTTAGCAGAGATACTGTTACTAGCATGATGTCTTCAACAAGAGGATATTCATTCATAGGGACAACTTCAATCATTGAAAAATTAATTTAGTATGGGCAAAACCTTTTTTTTCCTTTATTTGAGCATTGCACCATGGAAATAATGATCTTTGAGTGATTGATCATGGCTGTCGACATTTACAGCAGGGTCTTGCAGTGAGAAGTTCTCGATCAGTTTATTTAATGAAGTGAATGATACCCATGATACTGTTGTTGATAGCCCACCATGCAAAGGTCTAACTGTTTCCATAGAGGATGATATAACACCACCATATGCACCATTCAGTCCTGGTCAGCACAAGTCACCCTGCATAACGTCAATTGGGGTGTCAAAGCTGCAGTTACTCGTATCCACTTACAAAGAATGGAAATCCAGATATTGATCATGATCACAGTAGAGTAATCTGGTGGTCTAACTACATCTCCAGCCAATAGTCATCATAATACTTCTTACTGATAACAAAAGAAATATGAGTTTTGAAAAGGATGTTTGTAGCTTTGAAGGAAGGTGTTTGTTATTTTGGATGATTAAAGTAAATGCAAATTGTGATGTCTATGTTTCTGTTGAATGGTTAGGAGTATTAATATAGTTAAATGGAAATTTCTTTCTTACAGTAAGCAGGGCTTAACTTTTTATTTGTTAATTTCTGCAATATTGACATTCTTCTGTCTTTCCATTCTGCGGATCATCATCTCTTTCTAATCAAAACAGGTTTCCATGGCTTCTGACCAACCTAATCTGTTCCCTCCTACTTTATCCTAAATTTCAGTCCAAAGCTGATTGCTGCATCAATGTACACAACAATATTTTTTGCTTGTTCCCACACACTAGTTTCTTCAGAATCATCAGAATGGCTCCTGCTTCCATTCCATTGTTGTTCCTGTCTAAAATATTTATAACTTTTCATAGAAACATAATTCATGCACATTGCTGTCATTCCAGAGTGTTCACAATAGTTAGAGGCTTAACTAGCTATGAAAGACTAGAGCACCCTACTTCATAACATATAATGTTGAGTTTTTATATACTGAATCATTTACTTTGCGCTTTGAGCTTATTTATTTCTTGTAGGCCTAATTTATTCAGTTACCTCTGTTAGTAGTAAGGTATTAGAAACATGTTTGACATTTTATATTAGTTTCTTAATTTTTTGATACATTGAATCAAAGGTTAGTTAGTCTTTGTATAGCTTTGTTAATTTCAGATCCAAATAAAACTTGAAAGTTGGGGACCTAAATGTATATGGTTGTTGTATCAATATGGGCTTCAAAAAGGAAGTTTAAAGCAATTAATTACAGTAGTGGTATTAGATTTTTTTTTCTTTTTCTCCAGTGTAGAGTAAGTTATAATACCCAGTGGCTGGTATTTGCCAATACTGGATTGGTTAAGTTTAGTCGTGATGACCCATATGAGTGTGATCAGGTGTAGTTGAAATAATATCATTACACAAATAGGACTAATTTTTCATGTCAATGATATAAGTATTATCTTGAACAGTAGTTAAATGGCATAAGAATCCCTGTCATTTTTATCTACTAAGCTTTTTTAAGCTTTTGTATGGGAAGTCATAAACTACCTTATTACTTTGGTAAATATTTATACAAAAGAAAATAATAGTAATGGTAAAACCATACAGCTTCCACACTAAAGGAGGATGTTTCTCCACACTTAAAGCACAGATACAGACCAATTCCTTTTTGCTACTCCATTACAATGTGACCCTAAGCATGATGGGCATCCCCCAACAGGTGGGGCTGGACAGTGTGTGTCTCACGATGCCAGAGAGGTCACCGGCCAGAGAGAGGGCACACACCACCTCGGGCAAGGGGCAGCATCAGTGTACATATTGCTCTTACAGTACTTCTATCAGAACCAATTTTGTTAACCACATGCGCATCCACACTGGTGAGAAACCATTCACTTGTCAAGTTTGTCCATACCGTTCCAATCAGAGGACAAACTTGAAGACACACATGCGTACTCACACTGGCGAGAAGCCTCACATGTGCTCCAAATGCCCCTTTAGTTGTTCAAGTAGAATTACCCTGGTCACACACATGTGGTCACGTCACCAGACATTATCTTGAAATAAATTGATATATGACTTACAATAGTGTAAGATGAATGAAATCACTTTCTTCTTAAAAGACTTTAGGTATAGATGAGTTCCAATTCAGAAAATCATTGTAAAACTGTGAAAATAAATGTTACTATTATCAAATGTAGAATAATTATTATCACATAGCAGTATCCTTGTGCATAGTATATTACACATATTAAGCTGGGTGAATGCACATCCAGATGTACAAGAAGCATCTGAATAAATAAACTAGAAATTTCTTTGATAAGAGCTATTTACTTGTTTTAAAACATTTGATGCCATTTTATCAGAAAACCAAGTCTGACAATGGAAGCAAAGCAGTGTTGAAAGTTTATTCATCATATATATCCAAAAGTATTTAGAGACGCTAATACTTAGCTTTTATTTATTAATTATTGCCAGAGAACGGAAGTAGGGGGGAAAGTATCCTTTAATGCAGTAGAGTGGGTCAAATATCAAGACTTCAATTTTTTTATTATATGTTTGAAATGATTGCCTCTTGTTATGAAAAAGTGACTTTTACATGGCAGTCCATGCTATATATTACTATTTTCTTCTTGAATATCTTATTGGTGTTCATGTAATACATTTCACTACAAAGACTCCCATCTCCTTCCTCTCCTAGATATCTTCCTAAGTGTGCTGTATTCTGGAGTGGTCAAATTGAAACTTTCCCCTACACATGAACTTGTACCGTTCAATAGGCAAAACACTTATGATCCTGAGTGTTGTGTGTGTGTGGTGGTGGTGGGGGGGGGGGGGGGGTAAAAAGATAATTTCTTGCAAGGATTTCTTCTGTTGGGGTCTTTTTTCTTTAATTTTTAATTCCTTTGCCAGTGCATAAAAGGAGGTTGGTTAATTGTTCATACCACTCAACCAATCATTTTGTTAAACATAACAAAAGCAGTTCTTTTGTAGCACTTCATTTAAGTTGTCAGTGATGTACTAGTACACTTAATGTTGGTTATTTCCTCATTTGTTGCTGTTGCATCATTGTTACCCTATATATTACAATTTTATTGAACTATTTAGCTGTCATCACTATTTACTTTAGCTTTTTCTTCACCTTTTACACAAACTTAAATATTATCAACTATATTACCAGAACACCACATATCAAAAGGGTTTATTTTTAATATTTATTTTACTTGTAATTTATTGTTTATCTATTAATTTACTTTATTATTTTAAATAAACAATCTCTGATATACATAGTAAGTTGGGCGTCCCCTACAGGTGGGGCTGAACAGTGCTGGACCTAGCTGGGGAAGCCGAGGCCGTGGATCAGGGAAGGGCCGGAGCCACAAGTGTCCTTCGTGTCCCTACACCTCAAACGTTACTACAAATCTTAAGAATCACATGCGCATACATACTGGCGAGAAGCCATTCCAATGCCAGTACTGCCCTTATACCACCACACAGAAGGGAAGTTTGCGTATACATATCAGGAAGCACACTGGGGAGAAGCCTTTTGCTTGTCCCCTCTGTGAGTATCGATCTGCTACCAAAGGCAATTTAAAGGCCCACCAGGCAGTACATCAGTTTCGAGATAGTGAGATTCTTGAAGTGAAGCCTGAATCACCCCCACCAAGTGAGAGTCTTGAAGTGAAGCCTGAATCTCCTCTACCAGCTGACCAGCCAGACTCAGACACAGAAAGATGTGATGAACCTCTGCCCGTTCTCTGTCTCCTGGAGCAGCAGTCTGACAGTGACTAATTTATTAAATGTTACTGCTCTTGCTTTTGAAACCAGTAGCATCAACTATATTTAAGTATTCTGAAGGTGTTTGGCTGTGGGATAAATGCTTCATTTATTTATATAACAATGAACTAACACAGAAACCCAAGAGTGAATGGCTCTTTTGAGGTATATGATAATGCCCAAGAGGTTGGTGGCTGTAATAATTTATACAAAGCGCTGCATCAAACTATGAGGTTGACAAATCATGGCTAATCCTTGCGAAAGCTTCCTACAGTTTGACTTTTTACTAGGTACTTGTGATGACCCTTCCATAAAATTAAGCAGTATGAACGAAAGGAGCAGTTTAATCAGTTCATATAAGAGATGCTTGATTATAAAACATGGTTGTAATCTAGTCAGTTTTGTAGATTTTTATTTAAACAAAATTATTATTTTTTCTATATTGGAGTATGCTGAAAATGGTTCAACTTTGAACAAAATACTTTGTATAAGCTTTAATATATTTTTAGTACCCGTCAAAAGGAAAATCTTTAAATGACAAAAGATGTCAAAAGACAAAGAGGCTCTTCTCTAATCCTTGCCCCCTGTATACTCAGCAGTGAATGAGTACCCGGTGTTTGTGGCTGTGATGTTAGGTTCCTGCCATACCCAAAGATCTGTCACCTGTGCTCCAAAGCTCTCTTGGGAAGGGTACTGATTGGCGAATGTGAATCCTGTGTGTGATCAGACCTTGATGAATGACATACACGTGCATGCCAGGACATGCTTACATCATATATATATATATATATATATATATATATATATATATATATATATATATATATATATATATATATATATATATATATATATATATATACCTGGTAAGTCAACAACTGACTGTATCCTAGTGCTTCACGTACTGGTGAAGCGCTGACGTGAGTTTCGACAGGGGATGCTTGCAGCCTATGTCGATCTCAATGTCAGTGCATCAAGAGGCACTCTGGGTTCTTCTGTGACTCCATGGGATCTCTGCGAGGACTATTGGTTTGCTGACTGGCCTGTATTCTGGGACAGAGAGTGCTGTGAAGTGTGTGGGGGGCTTGTCCAGCTTCTTTCCCGTGAATGCGGGAGTGAGGCAGGGCTGTGTCCTTGCCCCATCGCTTTTCAACACTTCTATGGACTGGGTACTGGGCAGAGTTGTGGACCAGAGTCATTACAGAGCATCCATTGGCAATACCAGGGTCACTGACCTTGTTTTTGCTGATGATGCAGTAATCCTAGCGGAGTCACTGGAGGTTATGGTGATGGCTCTCGATCGGCACTGCACGAGGAGGCGAAGCCCCTGGGACCTCAGGTCTCGTGGGCCAAGACCAAGGTACAGGTGTTTGGAGGCTTGCTGGATGACACAGTAGTCTGTTCATGCGTGTGGCGAGGACATAGAGATCTCAGAAAGTTTCATGTATCTTGGTAATGTAGTTCATAACGTGCGGTGAGTCTGGTCAAGAAGTCTTACGACGGATTGGTCTGGCCCACGGTGTTATGGACTCGCCCACCATGAGTATACAGCATTGTCAATATCTGTGCGGAAGGACAAAGATCCAGATCTTCAAGTCCCTTGTGCTCCCTGTCTTACTCTATGGCTGTGAGACATGGACACTAAATGGAGACTTGGAGAGGCGGATTGATGGCTTTGGTAATGTGTCTATGCAGAATCATGGGATATCGCTGGAATGACTTTGCGTCAAACTGGCGACTACTCCGTGAAACTGATTTGACATATATTACCTGCATAGTCCGTCAGCGCCAACTCCGGTTATACGGGCATATGACACGTTTTCCGGAATCTGATCCTGCTCTTCGGGTTGTCTTTGTTAGAGACAATCCTGAGTGGAGGAGGCCAAGGGGAAGCCCACGGAGCTCGTGGCTTGAGCAAGTCGATAGATCCTGCCAGAAGGTAGTCAGGTTGGGAAGGGGGCCTGCATGGAGACTCGCTCAGAGATACCCCAGGGCTTGGCGTCATAGGGTGGGCGAGGCAACGTGCCCCCCGGCGTATGCCCCCATTGATTTATTGATTGATTATATATATATATATATATATATATATATATATATATATATATATATATATATATATATATATATATATATATACATACATAAGATTCAACATCCACAGATTTGAACATCCACAGGGTAGCCCTTGAACATTATAAAGTTAAAAATTTGTGTATTCGTGGGTTTTCCTGAGCACTTATGTGGCCAGCCATAGCATTTGTGGCTCACTGCACACCCTGCTGCCACCCCATGTACCTTCATACTTGCAGCAGCATGGTTGCTGCAGCTTTGTCTGTTTGTTGGCATTGTGTGTTTTGAACATTTTGAGTTCTCTCCTGACAATTTTCAGTGTCAGTGACCTCCAGTATTCTGGATTAAATGACTTTTACTTTATATTACAGTAAAGGAAACAGCTCTAAGGAAAAAACAAATAAAAAAATAGCACACACACACATACACACACACACACACTCATACACACACACACCTGATGGTATTCTTACTTGGATACTGAAAGAATGCAGAGCCAGACCAAGTGGCAGATAAGCTTCATAGAATGGCATGTTTGGAAGAAGGAAAAGTGCTTTGGAAGATATATCTTTTGATGGAAAGCTAATTTTAATTTAGAAGTAGGAAATCATGTGTCACATTTTTTGAGCTTCTTAACCTGGTAGCAGCAGGGATCATATTTCTTAATGGTCCCTCTAAGCGAGAAAAATGAGTAAAAATTATCACTCACACAAACCATTTCACAATACATATCAAAGCATTTGTGATCAGTTTATGGATCATCTATTTAGGGGGGTTTATATCATAGCACTGGCCCGTCGCTGCTACCGGGTTAAGGCAGTTGTGTCACATGAGGTAGATGATTGGGTGTATTGTGTGTACCTTGATCTGGTACCCCCCAATTTGGAAGTTAGACCATATAGGAGCACTGGGAGCCTTGTGTAGTGGACAAGACTGAAATGTGGACAGTAATAAGAGGACAGCTTATCAAAGTGGAGGGATGTCGCAAGTGGAATTGCAGAGGGCTATATAGTGGCAACCATATTGCTTCTAATTTTTGTTTGTCACGACATGATGAAAGGAATGAGCAGCTATGCAAGCCTGTTTGCATATGACAGAGATCATGAAGGAATTAAAAGCTGAGGAGTGTTGTAAAAGGCTGCAAGATGATTTTGACGGGATATATGAGTGGAGTGCGCCTCCATGGTCTAGTGGTTAGCATGCCTAGCTGCAGGCCCGAGTTTGAATCCTGGCCCAGGCATTCGGTGTGCAGCTCACCCAGCTGTTCATCCTCCCTTTCTGACTAGTTGATAAATGGGTAGCTGGGAAAGTTAAACTGTGGTACCCTGGATGTCACTGGCCCTGTGTCCCAGGGTGATGAGCACTTCCAACCACATGCTCAAGGGTCAGTGCGAAGGAGATGAGCACTGTGGCCATGTGCAGCTATAGCGTATGACCCCAACTTTACTTTACCTTCACCTGTGAGTGGAGTCAGCAGTGGGAAATAAAATTTAATGCATGCATGGAAACAAGAAAAAAAAGCTAAAACCTGTGTCACATCCTTAAGCAAGATACAGATACCATACTATATGGCTACAATACTGTAACAACAGCACCATGTTTGTGAGGTGTGTGATGTAGTGGCTGAGTGGTCCCGTGTTAAGTCCCACCCACCACTACAAGTTAACAATTTTCACTCTTTGCTGAATGGCTTAAAACTACGTACGTGCTGTCCAGATGACCACTTATCAACCCAGACCCTAACAAAACACTCCTAGTGGAGCAAAGATGAGTTCAGGGGGGCAGCACGAGCCATGCAAGATGGCGGCACTATAAATACTTGCCTGTGACACTACTGGACTGGGACCGACCAACAGACCCCATCAAGAAAGCCTACTGATGCTACAGGCCGAGTGTTAAAAAAAAAAAAAAAAAAAATCTACCATTGGTGAATCTTCAACTCTGTCGTGAGCAGCAGTGCCCGACTGATGACCAAGACCAAGACTTGTAGAGGAAGTGTGTGGTTGTAGACTGTAGAGTGAGTGTGTGGTTAAACCCCTTACTACCATTAGAATATACTTTATGTATTATCAGTTTTACGAAATCTTTATTACCACAAAAACTTGAGAAACTGTACAAATTACAATACAAACGACACGGTCAGTCACACCAAAACCAACCCCAACAATAAAACAATTACAGTGGCTGTTGTTAGAGCTTCCTTGTCATTGCACAAGACTACCAGGGTGAGTGGTGTCTGTTAGACCATCACAGCCCTTCAACATCATCCTATCTGATCTGTACACATCCTGTAGGCCTAGGTTATCAACATTCAATGTGTCCAAGAATCATGCTCTCTTTTTTTTCTCTTTATGAAGTGTTTTTGATGCTGGCAAAAAATGGTATGTTTATATGTAATTGAGTGTCTACTCTTGTAACACCCTGCTTGCAAAACAGGGAGTGTTTTATCATGCAAAAGTCTGCTTGACCTTAACCTGTGCTCTTTGGTACAGCCATTTCACAGAATGTGAACCTACAATTTTAGTAATAGATAGTGCCACGATCTCACCAGAACCAAGTAAACCTTATAAGTGTGTCATGGCCTCTGGATGCATGTTTAAGATTAAGCAAGCATACTAGATCTATTGATTGATATGACACCAATGCTTTACTAGTCATTTGCAGCCTTGACTAGAGTAACATTGTCGGTCATTGAAGTTGAAAGAAAGTATAGTAAACCCTCGCTTTAACGAACCAATCGAGGGTAAGGAGGTGATGTCATATCTGCAAATCTTGTTATACTGAGGGATCCATACTTTTTGCATATAACGAGCTTTGTTCATCGTGTTAATTGAATGTTCACTATCTAATCATTTCCGTATATAACAAGTTTGTTCATTTTATATGATGAAAGGTGAGGCATGGAAAGAGGAGATTGGAGAGGTTTACAGTTGTGTGAACAAAGCTAGACTGACGAGACACGCGCATCGCTTGAGCAGTTTGTTTCCACCACCACCGACCGACGTGTATATGCAGGTTAAGAATCCCTTATCCGAAATTCCTGGGACCGAAAGTGTTGCAGATTTTGGAATATTTTCACTGTTACCTATAGGGGTATCTGCAGACATTTTCAACAATATCTTTACATCACAGCACACAACACGTGGTAATCACAATGAGTAATGAGCGAAGGTGTTACTGTGATGACTGCTGACAACAAACTAATGCATAGACCAGAGTTGCCAGGTCGTGGACTGTGTTCCCGCCCAATCCCATCCCAAAAGCCACGACCTTGGTCTCAAAAATGTAAATTTCTCTCTCTCTCTCTCTCTCTCTCTCTCTCTCTCTCTCTCTCTCTCTCTCTCTCTCTCTCTCTCTCTCTCTGACACTCTATTTAGAGCTTCAGCCCGAAAATCCGCAAGCTCAAGTAAAAACCGTCCCAAAGCCACCAATCCGTGACTATCTTTTTCCCCCACCAACTTTCTTTAAAAACAGCCCAATTGGGCGGGTAAACTGTGAACCTGGCAACCCTGCAACGTACAACAGCTGTACATGGTGGAACCTTCCCATCACTTTGTGAAACTTTCCATTTGTGTTGCATCATGTCAGCATTCAAAAAACTTGGATTTTGGAATTTTGGATAAAGGATTCTCAACCTGTACCTGTTCAACCGACCCAGCACCAAACTGAACCCAGTACCTACTGAATTGCACATACCAGACTGGCCCAAAAAGTTTGTTGAAGCCAAAATTCATTATATCGAGCTCTGTAGAAAGCGATGGTTTACTGTATTACTTATGGGACATGAGAAATTAATAGATGGTTTATGAAGTAACTACTAGGACAGAGCCTCATTCTTGCCTCTGCATGCTATAGTATGCTTTACCTTTTTTTTACATAACCTGTACCTATAGACACATGACTTGGCTGTTGTGTTTGGATAAGTGAGAATGAACTTGTCAAACAGTGTCATCTCATAATATTTCTGTGATGCTAGCAATTTTCCCTAATTTTCCTTTTTGATTGAAAAGGAATTATTACACCTGCCCAAGCAAAGGTAAAAAGGAATTATTACAGCTGCCCAATCAAAGGTGGAACAAAGTGCTACTTCCCAGTAAGGCTCACTGCTGAACAAATAATAGATGCAGTTCTGTCGTATTGCCTGGTGACTTGAATCTCACTGGGTGGGACTTGCTTCTATCTCATGACTGACATGGCAACATGCTTAACTTATATTGTGGCTTTGAGAGGATGGGTGTCTATGCTGTGGGAAGGAAAACCATGTCCCACAACAAGCATTCACTCAAGTGGTTATTTTCTGATGAGAGAAATGCAAATTTCTAGTTTGAAAATTTGCTTGGTTTCTGTGTTATCTTGGAATTTTATTAGAAATATCATAGAGACAAAAAAAGTGTTATGTTGATCTTATGCATGTAATGGCTTTTTTTTTTTTTTTTTTTTTTTTTTTTAGCCCTGGATAAAAGGGAAAAAGTGAGTGAGGGACAAAATGAGACATACATTAAGTCTGAATCTCAAACATAAAAAAGTAACAAATGTTGCAAATGGTGGTGGTGTAAATGGTGCTGGTATGTAAATGAGAAAAATCGTGCAGCTTATTCCTATTTAAATGTGTGATATTAACTTGCTTTACATAGACTCAACCTTAAGGTAAAAAAATGTGCAATAAGAATGATTTAATGAACTACCACCAGTAAGGTGATAATTTATTAAATCATTAAATGTTACTAATATTTGAAGTAATCCATTGCACTTCATTAGAATTGCACTTTAACTTTTTTCATAGCTTTATAACACCAATGACCTGTGTTTGCACAGCTTCCTAGCCAGAGCTTTATCTTTATTACCATTATTGCTTATTTGTCTATGGAAGGTGAGCACGGAATATGCTGCCTCCCACAGATTTCTATAGTGTATGCAATGTTTAGCTGTAAAGGCTTCTCTTATTATTTTTAGCTGTGGTGTGGTGATTTCACTTCACAGTGTGTTAAGCATATTACGGTATTTATGGAAACAGGAAACTAAAGGTTGTGTTCCCTAACAAAAGGCTAGATTACCATTCTAATAGTTTGTGTAACTCCTCCTAAGGCCTTAAATTTGTATTTAAATGTTTTAGTATCTGAGTGTCAGCAGCTTCTTTCACTGAAATAGCAGCTTAAACTGTATGACAATAAAGCTTAATGAGTAGATAATTTTAATTGAAACCATTTCATGTGAGAGTTTCTTAAGGAAACATCTTGTGTAAACACTCCAGGAAGTTTTATTTTTAATATACATGTATTTGATGTAGTGAACCAGAAGAATACCCAGATCATTACATTCCTCAATGAGTAAGCTGGGCATCTCGACAGGTGGGAGTGGACCCTGGCTGTCAGGGAGATAACTGGAGGCAGTGCACAAGAGGCGACAAAGTCCAGTCTGTCAGCAGCAGGGTCCACCAGTGTCCCTCATGCCCTTATAACACCAGCATCACCACAAACCTCAAGAAGCATATTAGAACTCACACAGGAGAAAGGCCATTTCCATGCCCTTATTGTCCATTCAGGGCTATCCAAGAAGAAAACCTCAAAGTTCATATTCGCACTCACACTGGAGAGAAACCTTTTGCTTGTCCACATTGCCAGTTTCATACCAGCAAGAAGGCAAATCTCAACCGTCACATAAAAACACACTCTTCATTGAAATCATTTACATGCACATTCTGCACCTATCATTGTTCCAGTGAGAGCACGTTAAGGCACCACATGTTGATGCATATGTAATGGGATATTAGTATGTTATATTTGATTTCATACAAACACACACACACACACACACACACACACACACACAAAAAAAAAAAAAAAAGCATGTCAGTGATTGAACCATGATTGGATTATGTAGTGGTGGTGTGGTGTCCAAAGAAAAATACCTTCAAAATAAAATGAACCCTGAGAGCAGTGACAAAAATTATGTCTACCTTGAGACATTTGGCATTTGAGGAGAAACTGGAAAGATTGAGTTTGCCAGTGTACAGAGTGATGAAGGAAATGTAACTATTGACATGTATGACCTGATTGTATGGGACACTAGAAATATGCGAGGTCACTTAAATAAGTTGAGGAAGATGAAGAAGGTAGTTCAAGCCAAAACTATTCATTAATTTAAAGCCAAGTTTGATAAACTGAGATTGTGGGTCAGGATTCCACGAGAGTTGCTCACTTTCTGTATATCACTAAACTAGATAAATACAACTAAACACAAGCATATATGTGCCCCCACCACCACCACAGAAAAGAGCGACATTGAACTATTGGAGATGAAAGCTTTGGAAGGATGTGAATATCGAGAAGATTTTTATAAGGAATAAAGCAAAAACTATGCTAAGGCAGATTACGTTGGACTCAAGGCTCTTTGGTGGGGTAGACTGGACTGATATGAAGAGGAATACTAATATTCAAGAGAAATATGACTTTTTGTGAATATTTACAACAGAGGAATAGAGATATATGTTCCATTCTACACAGTAAAAATTATAGGAGAGAAAACATGGTTTGGATGGAGGTGTGAGACAGCAAGAAGAAATAGAAATAAGGCATGGAGGAATTTCATTTCATTTCATTTCTAGGGGACCCGCAGAGGGCCACTCTCGGGTGGTATGATATGCGGGGGAATTTAAAGAAAAGACCAAATAAGAACAATAGGGACAAATATAAAAAAGCAAGATATGTTTATGTGAAAATAAGGAGAGAGGAGGAAGCTGAATTTGAAAGAAGAATAGTTTTTAAATGTAAAAAAGAACCAAAAATGTTTTATAAATTCGTAAATGGGAAGTTAAAAAGAAATGAAGGAGTGGAAAGGCTTAAGGAAAAAAATGTAATCTACGAAAAGAACATAGAAATTGCAGAAATATTAAATAAATATTTTCATAAAGTGTTTTTGGAGGAAACCAACTGAGGAAAGCTATGGGACCGGATGGAATCTTGGGACAAGTGCTAAAAGAGTGTACAAAAGAATTATTGAGCCACTTTATGGCAGAATAACATGCTCTATACTGGAAAAGTGCCCTTAGAATGGAAAAGAGTGAACATTGTACCAATTTATAAAAGTGGAGATAAAACTGAACCACTAAATTATAGACCAGTTTCTTTGACAAGTGTAATGTGCAAGATTTGTGAAAGTATAATTGAAAAACAATGGGACGAATATTTAGAAAAGGAAAACATGATAAATGAAGGACAGTTTGGATTTAGAAAAGGGAAATCATGTGTTACTAACTTAGTCTGTTTCTACTCAAGAGCAATAGACGGTGCAAGAGAGAGAAGGGTAGGCTGATAGTGAATATCTCGATTTGAAAAAAACTTTTGACAAGGTTGCGCACAAAAGGTTAATCTGGAAACTACAGCAGTGGGGAGGAATGGGTGGAAAGGTTATCGAGTGGGTGAAGGATTACTTAACGGGAAGAGAAATGAGGACAGTGATTAGAGAGGAGAAATCAAATTGGAGGAGAGTAGAGAGTGGAGTCTCCCAAGGCTCAGTTCTGGCACCAATAATGTTCATAATATATATAAATGATATGCCAAAGGGTATAAAAAGTTATATGAGCCTTTTTGCAGATGATGCAAAGTTAATAAGAAAAGTGAGGATGGAGGAAGATTGTGAGGAGCTTCAAAAAGACCTGGACAGAGTACTATATAGATGGAGCCAGTTATGGGAGATGGAATTTAATGCAAACAAGTGCCATGTTATGGAAATGGGGAAAAGTAAAAAAAAAGACTAAGGAAAACCTACAGGATGGGTGAAGAAAACTTAAAGGTGGCACATGAAGAAAAAGATTTGGGAGTAACGATGCAAGACACACTATCCCCAGAAAAGCACATAAACAAGCTGTTGGGAGAAACCTACAAGATGATGTATCATGTCATGTAGGGAAATGTCTTCTCTTTATATCTTGCTGTGCCCCCCAATTTCAGCATGGGTTGCA
This sequence comes from Eriocheir sinensis, assembly GCF_024679095.1. NCBI lineage: Eukaryota > Metazoa > Arthropoda > Malacostraca > Decapoda > Varunidae > Eriocheir > Eriocheir sinensis. The sequence goes on from NC_066553.1 coordinate 8,302,836, forward strand.
AGTGAATCATTATTTGACAACACTTCTCATTTCCTCCACCCATGGTGTGGCTAAGTGTTCAAAAATTATTTAAGAAAGTTTCTTAAAACATAAATTCATTCAGGGTGTAGAAAGTATTAGTAAGGATGAAATACCAAAAAATAAATAAAGAAAGTGTGCCAGGAGAGAAGGCAGCTAGACTGCAGTAGTAGAAAGTGAGGGGGTGAGGCTTCTTGACTTCCACACAGTCACACTGCCTGTGAATCCAAGACCTGTCACAATACTTACTGAGGATGATCTTTTATGATGGTGACTGGGAGTCAGAACCAGTGTTTAAAGATAGTGGAAGTGTAGGCACCACAATTTTTCAAATTAGGAGGATGGTCAGGTAGTTAGGAAAAGAAGAGGCAGCTCAGCTGATGAAACATACATAACCATATATATATATATATATAAATATATATATATATATATATATAAATATATATATATATATATATATATATATATATATATATATATATATATATATATACTGCTTCACAGTAACATGTTGCCCCACATTCCCAAAATGCAAATATACCCAATATATATGTACATTTATGATAGATAGAGAGCATATTATAATGTACCTATCCGGTTGGTTAAGAACGCCATCTGTTGGCCAGGCATGTCAGGACCATTTTAAGGGGAGGCAATGGTAAAATATGAATATTTTCAACTCAGACATTGAAATTCAGGTTTTAACAGTTTTGTTGCCCTTCAAATGTTCCCAGTTCTCTGTGAAAATGGCATGTTGATATCTCAGTTCCTTCTATCTTTAATTTGCCTTTGTTCACATTCATTTAAAGAGCCCCGCTGCATGCCACGCCAAGTGTATTGTTGCTGCTCATGACTGAAGGACTTTGAAGCATTTTTTTAATGTTTTTGTTATGTTTTGTTAGTATTTTATAATATGGATCATCATAATATGATGACATGTCAATAATAAGCTTCATGATATAATAAGCTTCAAGATATGTCAACAATAAGCTTCAATAAATTGTGTCTTAAGGACATCAACTCTTGATGATTTTATCAAAGGGCTCAGGTTCAAGGTGAGACACCACACAGCCACTCTGTAAAACTGCCTCCCTGAGTAACACACCCTCTGATAAGCAGGAAGACATCAAGTGGAGGATTTACATTGATCTCACCAATACAGAGCTGCTTGGGATGCCTAAAGGGTAGAACCCAGAACTTCCATGAAAGCATACACACTAAGTTGTGGGCTAAATGCAGGAAGACAAAGCACAGTGGACCCAACAGAGTAAGATTTGCAGCAACTGTGACAACAATGAGCCACGATTTTGGTTACTTGAACACCAGCCTTCTCATTCATCTTGGGTTTGGTGCCTCTCTATACACTGTTGCTGGACTATAGATTCAAGAGTCAAAAAAAAAAAAAAAAAAAATCACCACCAAAGGAGACAACTAAGAGGCTACAAATAAGGAAAGACCACCAGCATTATGAGGCAGGAGGCTTCTAAAACCTGACAACAGTGAGGAGGGTGGCACCCTCTGACACCCACACCTGCAAGTGTATAATATCTTCTTGACAGAGTAAGAGGGGACCCGGTGCCAAATAGGCCTGAATATTACATATAATAAACACTGGTTCGCCTTTGTTTGTCATTCGTACCTCAAAATGTGTAAAATTACGCTGCATTAAGCCTAAAAACATTATGACGCTCTTCAACATAAAACTGCTTATGTCTCAAAACTAAAGTTCTTGACATTTGAAGTGCAATTTCTCTGTTGTTTTTAAGTGACTGTAGATGTAAAGGTATTATTGGAGAGAAGAAAGAAAGGGAAAACTTTTCATTACGAGACATTTTTAAAAAGATGAAACCAGATCCTGGTTGTGTGTGTGGGGGGGGGGGGGGATAAATTGTCACCAAAATTTCTGATTTATTTTTTGTATATGAAATGAGATAACTAAAATCTGCCACGATGAAAAAAAAAAGCTATACATATGTACCTTTCGTCTCAAGACTTCTTTTCAAAACAGTCAGTTGGAAAATAGTTGAGATTTTGTGGAGAATTTGATGTCATTTATTGGCATTTTTGATGTGTATTAGAAATATTGATTGTATCTCAAAAAAAATGAAACTTGTGGATCTTATACTTCAGGTACCCAAATTCATGAGAATCTGAAAAGAATGAATGTCACCTC
>NC_066553.1:8310029-8315029 GCF_024679095.1 Eriocheir sinensis
ACTCACATCAGAACCCACACTGGGGAAAAACCTTACGCCTGTGCCCACTGTCCCTACCGGTCAGCCTGGAAAGGCAATCTAAATGCCCACTTACTGACACATCGTAATGTTGATGAATTGGCAGCTGCCACTAGAAATGATACCATGGGACAACAAGGAAATTATGGTTGATAGGAAACCCATTCAATAATCACGCTTCAATTTCAGTTCATTTCTTCCCAAAATTTTTCATCTTAAAACATGATACCAATTTTTTTATGTGAAATACACTAATAGTATCATTAAGTAATTAAACTACTTCCCCCTCCCACCCTTTTTTTCTAATGTGGTTGTGACGAGTCATCCCAGTCCCACTACACCAGCTCCTTGTAAACTTGTAGTCTCTGCATTTATTTGATATGTATCTTCATCTTCCTACCCCTTGAATAACAAAGGTGTTTTACAAGGATTGTTGTTCAGTTAACTTTAATATTCAAATTGTTGATACAAATTAACATACTTCTTATTCTGACAAAAAAAAATCAAGATGTAAAGTGTTCTTTGCAACCCCAGAATGGTGCAGCCTAAATAAAGAGATTAATATATTATATATGTACAAGCAAAATTTGTTTGTCATAGTTTTCTGTTTCAATAAATAGATGCAAATGATTTGTTCCTAAAATACCTCAATGCAGTAAGTCCTTCAGAAATGTTTGACAAAGTATACTAATGAGAGTACCATGTTTGGTGTGTGTGTGTGTGTGTGTGTGTGTGTGTGTGTGTGTATTTACCTAGTTGTGGTATACGGGAGAGGAGCTACGCTCGTACCATCCCATCTCTATATCTACTATAATCCAACTTGGCCTTAATTCATGAATCGTCTTTGTGTGGGTCACATCTTTTTCCAGGCTGTTCCAGGCCTCCACTACTCTTTGTGGAAAGCTGTTCTTCTTTATGTCTCTTCTACAGGCTTCCTTTTTCATCATCCTTCCATGGCCTCTTGATTCTCTTGTATCCCATATTATTAGATCTTCTTTGTCCACTTTTTCCATCCCACTCAGCACCCTATATACCACAATCAGTTTTCCTCTCTCCCTCCTCTGTTCTTGTGTTGGTAGGTTCAGCTGCTTCAATCCCTCTTTGTATGTTAAATCTCTTAGTCCTTGAACCAGCTTTGTTGCTGCCCTCTGAATCCTCTATATTTTACTCTTATTTGTCTTTGTACTCGATGACCATACTATTGTGTGTGTGTGTGTGTGTGTGTGTATCTAGTTGTGATACACAGGAAGTGAGCCACACTCATGGGGTCTTGTCTCCAAATCTCAGTTTATCAAGTTTACCCCTAAAATCATAAATATTTTTTAGCTTGAACTATGTCCTTTTTAGGGTCATTCTTGGTGTCAATGCATTTATGAAGAAAGCTATACTTATTGATATCTCTCTGGCACCTTTTCTTCCTCAATTTATTTTACAAGATCTCACGTATTTCTAGTTTCCCGTATAAATGTGTGTGTGTGTGGGCGGGGGTACACATTTGTCTGGATGGCTTAGATATTGAACAGTGCGCCAAAAGGAGTTACTCTTAGGTAATATTTCTTGTGACATATTTGGGATTGAATAGCAGTACAATAAACTGTGAATATATTTACCAGCTTAAATAAGGCAAAGTTCTACACATAATTTTTACATTAACAAAACTGCTCTAATCCCTTCCTTTGTTCTTTTGTTAATATAGACTAGTGTTGTAACGGCTTATTCAATACTGAATCTCTACTAGTTAGTTTCAAGTGTGATCAAAAGTAAGAGAGGGTTTTTCTGCAGGTGGGCGAAGTTATTGCTGCTCACACAGGTAGGGGTAAAGGAGCCTTGGCAATCGGGAAGAAGACACATCAGTGCACCTACTGCCCCTACGTAGCTGCCACTTCAACAAATCTGATTAATCATATTCGAACTCATACTGGAGAGAAGCCTTTTTCCTGTGGGTTATGTTTCCACAAATCTGCTACAAAGGAAAACTTGAAAAAACACATGCGGATTCACTCAGGAGACAAGCCATTTGCATGTCAAAATTGTCCTTATCGTTGTAATCAAAAAGCAAGTTTGCAGAAACACATGTGGACTCACCAAAAGCAGTGGAATTGAAATTTGTACTGAACCGCCTTTATCCCAAATCATGATTTGTTTGCTGATTTTCGTAAGGGGAAATAAAGCTTTTAGAGCATGAGGAACCAACATTGCAAATGGCAAATTCACCCGTCCATTCCCCCTCCCCCCCCTCCCCCCCTGACCATTTATTGATGGATTAGCTCATAAATTTATTATAGAAATCACTGAAGAAGCTGTATGTGCTTTAGATTCATCAGAAACTCCTCTAGGGCTGCAGTGGATTAATCAAGCAAGTGATCATTGTAGTTTCATATATATACATGTAAGTAGTAAACACCTTGATGTAAATGGCATAATTGGCTGGACAGTGTTACTTGTTGCTTGTGTCCTTGTGATTTATTACGCTATAGGCTCTGAATGTCGCATAGTGCTGTTTGTGAGGTGTGCGCTAGATATGCTGCTTTCCAAAAAACTTGATTTATAGGAGGGTGTGCTTCAGCAGTTGCATGCAGTTAAATGGGTCTTGTTTTTGCTTTTGAGAATTTTTAACTGGAAAATATGTAGAGGATACATATAAAGACTTAGCGTCTGGGAGAAGAGTTATCGAAATTTTGTTGAATCATATAACCAGAAGATTAGGCAAGTCTTAACTAGTGTGCTCATGATCAAGAATGAACACAAGTAATTCATGTCTGCTGGGAATATTTTTCTGGACATGACATATTATATTTATGAGGATGAGTAAGTGAGGCCTCCCCTACAGGCAGGGCTTGGCAGAGCAGGTCACCAGAGGACTGGCCGAGGTGGAGCAGCAAGGGTCGTGAAGGGCCTCTCAGGCGTCACCAAGATCCACCAATGCCCCTACTGTTCCTATAGCACCATTAGGAGTACCCACCTTACTCGACACATTTGTACCCATACTGGAGAGAAGCCTTATTTATGCCCACATTGTCCCTTCAGAGCTGCCCAAATGGACAGTCTAAAAACACACATTCGTACACACACGGGAGAGAAACCGTTCGCTTGCAATTATTGTCCCTATCGCTCAACTCAGAAAGTTCATTTGCAAAGCCACATCAGAAATAGACACAGTTGGTTGGTAGAAGGTACAACATACTCCAAATAATCACTCACTAAGTATTGTAAGTAACTGCTTTGTTAACATGCCCAATTAAGGGTCCTGAGATCAGTGTCTGTATACACATTAATACATAATACAGTTGGCATTGAATTTGAAGCTGCAAACTTGAGCTTGAACTTATTAAAAGCTGTATATATACTTGATGTGATGTGCATCTCACACACACACACACACACACACACACACACACACACACACACACACACACACACATACACACACACTCCTCAGACACACACACATACATAACACACACACACACACACACACACACATGCGATATATATATATATTTATATATATATATATATATATATATATATATATATATATATATATATATATATATATATATATATATATAATTTCCATAGTTTGATTTATGACCAGACTCAAGGTGACTTTCCTTTGAATGTGAGCATACCATCTAGCCAATGTATAATGCTATTAAAACATCCATTAGTGGTTTTTGTTTTTTTATATAGAAACTAGCTATACATTTGTGCTGTTGGTGATAATTGTTGATTTTTGTTTGTTTGTTGTTGAGTGTGTGTGTGTGTGTGTGTGTGTGTGTGTGTGTGTTTTGTAATGTCATGAGAAACTGAGTAAGAAAAAAATCTAGGAAACAGGTCAAAACAAGGAAATTTTGAAGAGGCAGGTTGAAGTATGTCAATCTTGGCCCAACCATTGAACAGCAACAAAGAAAAAATAAACTTTGATGTTTTGTGGAGACGAAAGAATATCCAACTCAAATTAGTTAATCAATAAGTTTTATATACACATTTTATTATTAAAGTTACTGCTGATATATTTAATAACCAGTGGTTCTGATGATATCATCAGTAAAATAAGGATCCCCAACAGGTGTATGTGGACTATGCAAGGAATGAAGCCCGAGACCTGAGGAAGGGCACCCCCACTACTAACAAGCTGTATCAGTGCCCGTGCTGTGTGTACAGTACTGGTGTTGCTGTCAGTTTTACACGGCACTTGCGCACTCACACAGGGGAGAAGCCTTTTGCCTGCCATTACTGTCCCTACAGCACGATACAAAAGATAAACCTGAAGAGGCACATCAGAATTCATACAGGCGAAAAGCCGTATGAGTGTGCTCACTGTCACTACCGCACCAACCAGAAGAGCCATTTGAAGAGGCACATTTGGTCACACCATACAGGTTGATCCGAATGAAACTGCCTACCAGGTGTGTGTTTGAAAAGAGACATTATTAGTAATTTGATGTCTAAATTATTATTAAAACCATGGTGTGGAATAGTTTATTTGATGGTTGAATATTTTCAGTTTGTTGGCAAATGTGTTTGCTATATAGATTTCAATCTTGTGGCGCCTCACCATGTCTAGAAACATAAGGGAATAAGAAAAGGCTCTCCAGGAGAGTTTTTGCAAAGACTGATAGGTGGTGAATGGCTCATTGATACATATTGAGAATAAGGCAGGTTGCATTTCCATGTGCACAAGTTTTGTACATCAGTAATTCTTCTATGAGCATTTCCAAGATTAAACACCTAAAGGTGACACAGTAACATTAGTAATGTATTTTATTTTTGTTTTTTTCTGTCTCCTCAAATGGCTGGAGCTTCAACTTAACATTCCTGTCTTGTAATTTCGCCATTAGTTTTGTGATGTACAGTTATTGCCTGTCGGTGACTGTAATGCTAAGAGAACGGGCATTTCTACAGGTGGGATTGGACACAGACTGTGTGAGGCCAGGTGGGAGAGGATCTGTGGCCAAGCTGCACCTGTGTCCACTCTG